>NC_072828.1:31933366-32005866 GCF_027744805.1 Dunckerocampus dactyliophorus | reverse complement strand
CTAACCCTAACCCTAACCCTAACCCTAACCCTAACCCTAACCCTAACCCTAACCCTAACCCTAACCCTAACCCTAACCCTAACCCTAACCCTAACCCTAACCCTAACCCTAACCCTAACCCTAACCCTAACCCTAACCCTAACCCTAACCCTAACCCTAACCCTAACCCTAACCCTAACCCTAACCCTAACCCTAACCCTAACCCTAACCCTAACCCTAACCCTAACCCTAACCCTAACCCTAACCCTAACCCTAACCCTAACCCTAACCCTAACCCTAACCCTAACCCTAACCCTAACCCTAACCCTAACCCTAACCCTAACCCTAACCCTAACCCTAACCCTAACCCTAACCCTAACCCTAACCCTAACCCTAACCCTAACCCTAACCCTAACCCTAACCCTAACCCTAACCCTAACCCTAACCCTAACCCTAACCCTAACCCTAACCCTAACCCTAACCCTAACCCTAACCCTAACCCTAACCCTAACCCTAACCCTAACCCTAACCCTAACCCTAACCCTAACCCTAACCCTAACCCTAACCCTAACCCTAACCCTAACCCTAACCCTAACCCTAACCCTAACCCTAACCCTAACCCTAACCCTAACCCTAACCCTAACCCTAACCCTAACCCTAACCCTAACCCTAACCCTAACCCTAACCCTAACCCTAACCCTAACCCTAACCCTAACCCTAACCCTAACCCTAACCCTAACCCTAACCCTAACCCTAACCCTAACCCTAACCCTAACCCTAACCCTAACCCTAACCCTAACCCTAACCCTAACCCTAACCCTAACCCTAACCCTAACCCTAACCCTAACCCTAACCCTAACCCTAACCCTAACCCTAACCCTAACCCTAACCCTAACCCTAACCCTAACCCTAACCCTAACCCTAACCCTAACCCTAACCCTAACCCTAACCCTAACCCTAACCCTAACCCTAACCCTAACCCTAACCCTAACCCTAACCCTAACCCTAACCCTAACCCTAACCCTAACCCTAACCCTAACCCTAACCCTAACCCTAACCCTAACCCTAACCCTAACCCTAACCCTAACCCTAACCCTAACCCTAACCCTAACCCTAACCCTAACCCTAACCCTAACCCTAACCCTAACCCTAACCCTAACCCTAACCCTAACCCTAACCCTAACCCTAACCCTAACCCTAACCCTAACCCTAACCCTAACCCTAACCCTAACCCTAACCCTAACCCTAACCCTAACCCTAACCCTAACCCTAACCCTAACCCTAACCCTAACCCTAACCCTAACCCTAACCCTAACCCTAACCCTAACCCTAACCCTAACCCTAACCCTAACCCTAACCCTAACCCTAACCCTAACCCTAACCCTAACCCTAACCCTAACCCTAACCCTAACCCTAACCCTAACCCTAACCCTAACCCTAACCCTAACCCTAACCCTAACCCTAACCCTAACCCTAACCCTAACCCTAACCCTAACCCTAACCCTAACCCTAACCCTAACCCTAACCCTAACCCTAACCCTAACCCTAACCCTAACCCTAACCCTAACCCTAACCCTAACCCTAACCCTAACCCTAACCCTAACCCTAACCCTAACCCTAACCCTAACCCTAACCCTAACCCTAACCCTAACCCTAACCCTAACCCTAACCCTAACCCTAACCCTAACCCTAACCCTAACCCTAACCCTAACCCTAACCCTAACCCTAACCCTAACCCTAACCCTAACCCTAACCCTAACCCTAACCCTAACCCTAACCCTAACCCTAACCCTAACCCTAACCCTAACCCTAACCCTAACCCTAACCCTAACCCTAACCCTAACCCTAACCCTAACCCTAACCCTAACCCTAACCCTAACCCTAACCCTAACCCTAACCCTAACCCTAACCCTAACCCTAACCCTAACCCTAACCCTAACCCTAACCCTAACCCTAACCCTAACCCTAACCCTAACCCTAACCCTAACCCTAACCCTAACCCTAACCCTAACCCTAACCCTAACCCTAACCCTAACCCTAACCCTAACCCTAACCCTAACCCTAACCCTAACCCTAACCCTAACCCTAACCCTAACCCTAACCCTAACCCTAACCCTAACCCTAACCCTAACCCTAACCCTAACCCTAACCCTAACCCTAACCCTAACCCTAACCCTAACCCTAACCCTAACCCTAACCCTAACCCTAACCCTAACCCTAACCCTAACCCTAACCCTAACCCTAACCCTAACCCTAACCCTAACCCTAACCCTAACCCTAACCCTAACCCTAACCCTAACCCTAACCCTAACCCTAACCCTAACCCTAACCCTAACCCTAACCCTAACCCTAACCCTAACCCTAACCCTAACCCTAACCCTAACCCTAACCCTAACCCTAACCCTAACCCTAACCCTAACCCTAACCCTAACCCTAACCCTAACCCTAACCCTAACCCTAACCCTAACCCTAACCCTAACCCTAACCCTAACCCTAACCCTAACCCTAACCCTAACCCTAACCCTAACCCTAACCCTAACCCTAACCCTAACCCTAACCCTAACCCTAACCCTAACCCTAACCCTAACCCTAACCCTAACCCTAACCCTAACCCTAACCCTAACCCTAACCCTAACCCTAACCCTAACCCTAACCCTAACCCTAACCCTAACCCTAACCCTAACCCTAACCCTAACCCTAACCCTAACCCTAACCCTAACCCTAACCCTAACCCTAACCCTAACCCTAACCCTAACCCTAACCCTAACCCTAACCCTAACCCTAACCCTAACCCTAACCCTAACCCTAACCCTAACCCTAACCCTAACCCTAACCCTAACCCTAACCCTAACCCTAACCCTAACCCTAACCCTAACCCTAACCCTAACCCTAACCCTAACCCTAACCCTAACCCTAACCCTAACCCTAACCCTAACCCTAACCCTAACCCTAACCCTAACCCTAACCCTAACCCTAACCCTAACCCTAACCCTAACCCTAACCCTAACCCTAACCCTAACCCTAACCCTAACCCTAACCCTAACCCTAACCCTAACCCTAACCCTAACCCTAACCCTAACCCTAACCCTAACCCTAACCCTAACCCTAACCCTAACCCTAACCCTAACCCTAACCCTAACCCTAACCCTAACCCTAACCCTAACCCTAACCCTAACCCTAACCCTAACCCTAACCCTAACCCTAACCCTAACCCTAACCCTAACCCTAACCCTAACCCTAACCCTAACCCTAACCCTAACCCTAACCCTAACCCTAACCCTAACCCTAACCCTAACCCTAACCCTAACCCTAACCCTAACCCTAACCCTAACCCTAACCCTAACCCTAACCCTAACCCTAACCCTAACCCTAACCCTAACCCTAACCCCTAACCCTAACCCTAACCCTAACCCTAACCCTAACCCTAACCCTAACCCTAACCCTAACCCTAACCCTAACCCTAACCCTAACCCTAACCCAAACCCTAACCCTAACCCTAACCCTAACCCTAACCCTAACCCTAACCCTAACCCTAACCCTAACCCTAACCCTAACCCTAACCCTAACCCTAACCCTAACCCTAACCCTAACCCTAACCCTAACCCTCCTAACCCTAACCCTAACCCTAACCCTAACCCTAACCCTAACCCCTAACCCTAACCCTCCTAACCCTAACCCTAACCCTAACCCTAACCCTAACCCTAACCCTAACCCTAAACCCTAACCCTAACCCTAACCCTAACCCTAACCCTAACCCTAACCCTAACCTTAACCCTAACCCTAACCCTAACCCTAACCCTAACCCTAACCCTAACCCTAACCCTAACCCTAACCCTAACAATAATGCCCCTAATTGGAATAGAACACAAATCCTAAATGGTAAGAACACTAATTTGGAGGCCGGAGGCCTACAGAACATGTGCTTTGGGACTTACAACATCAGGTCTTGGAGGATGGAGGCATGCAAAGCACGTGTTTTGGGACTTATATCATCAAGTCGGAGGTTTGGAGGAACCCTAAATTATTAAAGAAATAAAGGCCAAATTGGACAAATTAAAAAGCCAGAAAGTTAGAAATAATGGGGTGGGGTGAAGGGTGGGGGTGATGTTTGGGACTGGGAGGGGGGAGTGAGGATGGGATGGCACGGTGGGATGTGGATGAAGGTGGATGGCAGACCTGATAGGGAGAGAACATTTTTTCAGGAAATGCTGACTTAAGGACGAGCAAGTCAATTGGAGCCCCACTAGAGGGAGCGAGTGAGCCACATTATAAATAGAGACCAAAACTTACAGGGCGGTCATTTGGATTTGGTCAGGGAAGAGTAAACTACTCACCTGTTACAAGAGGAAAATGAAAAACAGAGAAAAGAAAAATATACTCACCTGTTAGAAAATTCGAAAAATGGAAAGGGAAATAGACCCATATATCAGAAATTAAAAGGAAAAATACTTACCTGTTAGAAATGGTTAGTGTTGCTCTGCAGGAAGCTCTTTGTGGTTCTGGGATCAGAGGCAAGGGAGGCGGTGGCAATATATTAAGCACAAGAAGTGCAACGAGTAGTACTAAGGGGGTGCCATGATATTTTCTGTCTGGAGGATGTGTGTTTGGGCCGCCTGAAGAAGACTAAAGTAAGTCGAAACGTCACGAATAGAGCCACACACATCGGCGGATTGCACTATGCAGCCGAGAGGGCCACAGGAGCGAAATAATTTCCGCTGAGGACAGCGAAGAGACAGAACAAACGAGGAATAGAATGACACCACATGCATGAAGAGCACTAAAGCCTAATTATGGGAGCACTAGAATGTTTGGTTTCATGAAGGGGTGGGGGATTGAACTGGAAGTATGTTATTACATGGGGAGTTTAAAGATTAAAAATATGGGAATTGATAGGGCTCAAAAGGTTGGGGTTGAAAAGAGGTAATATTTTAAAAGTTTGGTAAAAAAAATATGTAGTTTAAGAACGACAATACATTTGGACTGAAAAACATTTCTTTAAAAGAAATAAAGACAAAAAATCCATGAGCTCAGTACACACAATAGATAATAAAAGATATGAGGAAAAGGGATATACACAATAAAAACAGTTTAAGTGGGGTTACTCTCACTTTAGTTTGATTTGGTGACAGAGCAACAGTGATTGGTGGTTTTGTTCAGTTTGTTTTGTTTTTGTTTGTTATAATTATAGTTTTAAAAATGACTAAAGCCAAAAAAAGTTTCTTTAAAAGAAACATTATGGACCCCACAGATGGGGAATGGACAGTGCTGCGTTACGGGAGGGGGCGCTCTCATGGCCACCAGACCACAAATGTACGCTCACAGGCGATTGCCAATGCAGGGACCCGCTTGGTCCCTGGCTCAGGGGCTCGGGGGTGGGCTTGGGCCCAGTGGAAGGCCAGAGCATTTTCCTCCTCCACCTCAGTTAGAGGCAAGAATTCCACCCTTTTCATGGTGGAATGGTTTGAATTGGTTGGGACATGTGCAAATGGTGGAAGTGAAGTGTGAACCTTTAACCTTCAGGTTGGGAGATGACCACTCTACCATCTGAGCCATGCCGCCCCCCAAAAACAACCCTGAAAAAGAATACTTGACATTTTATTTTTAAAATGAACGCTGAGTTAAATTTTGTTAGGGTTAGGGTTAACATAAAAAAAAAACACCAAATGCAAACATTGGGCATCGCGGGCAGGGTTCCTTCTTGTTTTTTCTTTTTGCCATACTCATCTTTTAGAGGGGGCGGAGCTCAGCGCCAGACATTTTTGCAAGTAAACCAAAAAGTCAGTTAGGGTCGTGCGAGTGCATCCCTCCCGTTGAGAGGGCGGAGCTGCTCAGTTCCACTAACCTGAAGCTGATGATTTCTACTTCCTTTTACAGTTGGTATGTCAAGACAGCGCAGGATCAGTGTCATGTCAGAGGAGGGCGAGGCCTAGCTCCTCATCACGCTGACTCCACTCTGTCTGGCTAAGTTCAGATCGCCACTCCTCCCAATGAAATACCATCACTCAATCCAGTGGTTGGGCTTTTCTTCATGTTTCATGTTTTTGCTGCAGACAGACCCTCCTCCCCTGTGCACTTTGGACTACATCTGGAGGAAATTAAAAATGTTAGGAGGAGGAGGTGATGGGGGTGTTTTTAGCACTGGGAATGTATGCTAGTGACATCACAGCCTTATTTAGTTGCCCTCTTTTGCCTTGTCTTGGCTCTCTGGTGCCAGCTGGTTGTAATAAACATCTCACGCCATATCGGTACATTCTTTATTAAAACTTTAATAACCTAAAATTTGAAGATGGTAATATGTGGAGAACAATCCATATACAGACATGGGTTGGCATGATAACACACATGAGTTGTCAGATGATGGATTAAAGCATAATCATCCAGCTAAATGAGCCTTGGCACAAGTTAAATGCACATTTTTTAAGGCCTAAAAAGTGATTGAAAGGTTAAGAATATAGTTTGATACGATTAAAAGACCATAATGTCAGGTAGGGGTCAATAGTATTTCTTTAATATAAAAATAAACTGGACATTTTGTGTGTGCGTGAGTGAGGAAAAAAGACTGTGAAAGCAGAATCTCCAGTCCATCTTTTTAGAACCAGAAAAACAACAAATGTCACTCGTAATTAAAAGCACACTTACTGTAATGCTTCTTTCTCTTCATTCATCGCTCACTGTCATCCTCTCCACTAAGCCCTGCCTCCCTGAGTCCTGCTACTTGAACGCTTACACTTTCCAGTCACTAAAAGCAGAATGGTCTTTCTTTAAATCCACAAACAGTCACTACAGGTCGTCGCTCTCCACCAAGCTACCGGGCGGCAGCGGGCTGCTGTCGGGGAAGAAGGCGGCCTTCACGTCCAGGCCTCTCTCGGTCAGCACAGCGTAGCGGCTGGTAGCCGGACGCACCTTCTTGGGCTTGGTGAGGTTGGGTTGCTGCCACTGGGCTGTGCAGGCGAAAAGCAGCAAACATCATTAAAAAAGGAAGAGAAAAATATTCAAGATGGTACAGATGTTGTCCACTTTACCATATACATCAAGGCGCGCGGTGCTGGACACGATCCCCGCCTCGTTCTTGGCCGACACCGTGTACCAGCCGGCGTCCTCTTTGGTGGCGGGCTGGATGATCATGCACAAGTAGCCACAGTTGTCCTGGTGCATGCTGGGTAGCCAACAAATCAGAGGAAATCAAAAGAAGCTTGCAACAAATCAAATCTGACCCAATGAGTGCGCACCTAATTCTGTCTGTGTTGTGAGTGAGTGATTCATTTTCCCTTTTCCAGAAGATCTGGGGGGCCGGAACGCCGATGACGCGACATTCCAGCCGCACCGGGTGGCCCTCCGCCACGCTGGTGTTCTGCAGCTTCTCCACAAAGGATGGCACCTTGTGCATCTCTTTGGCTGTCCACACAAGTGTTAGTAGCCACAAGGTTTGTCAGCAATGTGCATAACATACGTAACTACATTTGCAGCATAACGTGTGTGCCTCAAAGAGTGCACTGATGCAATGATGTGATGTCAGGAGAAGATAGCAGAGCCATGTGTTGGGATAGTGTTTCTATTAGTGTCAACATTGAGCTTGTTCTAGTTACATTATGCCTTTTTGCTAGATTTTTCCACTTTTGCTGGGTTTTTGTTGGTTTTATTTCTGCAATGAGCCACGTTCCACAGATAGCCCCTACTCCACTTGTTGAACAACCCCCACACATCATTCACCAGGAAGCTGAGGCGTTGCCAGGCAACGGAAGATGTCATGTTTTAATCTCACATGAGGTCGTGACACCCCTTATGATATAGTCATCACAAACTGCCATAGCCGGAATTCTTACCATTTTCCTTTTTAATTAATAAAAATACGCAATATATAATAAATTTAAAAAGTAGAAAATATGACTTTGGCCCCCTGCAGTCTTTGACTTTTTGTGTCCCTCGCTGGAAAAACTTTGGACACCCCTGATTTGTTCAGTGGATCATTGCATAGTATAACTGCCTGTTTACTATTCATATGACAATAAAAGTCTTGAGTCTTGAATTATCATTGGCAATACATTTTCTGCTTGAAAATGTATTTAATAAGCGTGTGAAGCATATTTTGAGCTTAAACCGCGATTGTGCAGAGAGCATTTAGCTTCAGCATCTGAACAATGGAACTTAATTGAATCTAATCATTACGACAGTCACTTTTATTGCAAATGTTGATCCGAAATCAGAGGAGAACATCAACTTCAGGCTAGCAGGAGGGTTTGGAGAGGGAGGAGCGAGCCCTGAGTGAAAAATGGACATTTTAGTGGATGAGCGAGCCTACTGTGCTTGGACTTTAGTTGTTGTATGCATTTCTGCTGTGCAAAGTGATTGGTATCATCAAAGAAATCATTTTGGTTATACAACCATCATACCGTCCCGGCTTTACCTGCTACGATGAGCTCCAGGTTGAAGGAGTTTTGTCCGGCACGGTTGCTGGCGATGCAGGTGTAGATGCCAGCGTCGCGACCAGTCACGGGTTCGATGACCAGCGAGTGCACACCGTTTTCGCGGACCAGCATCTTGTGGGCGGAGTCTGGTCGGATGGTTTGTTCGTTAAGCTGCCAGACGAGGTCGGGGGTGGGCAAACCGCTCACCTGTGAGGGGGGCGGAAGTAAACATCACTTCCTGCCACCTTGAAAAGGTGGTGTGCTAAATTCGTGCTCGGTGTCAGTTTTGCACCGCAAAACCAGACTATCCTTTGGAGGACACTCACTCACTGCAGGCGGGACTTTTTTTCAGTGTGGAAAATATTTGGCTGCCCTCACACGATGTGGAAATAAATGTGCTAAAAATATCACTGAGTTGCGATAGAACGACTTTGTGCATGGAAGTCTGTTTTATTACATTTTGACATTTCAAAAGGATAGCCAGGGTGGCGTGTTGGGGAAAATAATCACAGGTGTGAAATTCTTTCATGTTTACTGAGAGTTTACTGTAACTACTACTAGAATGAGCTCTCAGTGTAAAGCAGTGCAGTCACATGAATAAATGTATTGTTACATTAATAGCTTAATAGGGTCAGGCAGGATTTACTGTATGCTGGGCATTAGTGTGCAGGTGGGATACTTCCTCTTCAATATATAAATAATATAGACAGCTAAGCGTGTCCTCACCTTGCAGTCCATGCGACACAGTCGTCCCTCCTGCACAATGAGGTCGCCAGGCGCCTGCAGGAAGTGCGGACGGAAGTGACGCTCCTGGATGTCATTTTCATCGCCGCTGTCTCTGGACCTGGACCTGGGCCTGTGATGCAAAATTGTCAAAACTGAAGACAGTAAATATACACAATTGTTTACCTTGTTACCTCGTTAACAGGATCGCACAAATAGTTCACCGATTTGCACAAAACTTTGGAGGGAAGTGAGTTATGGGTCAAGGAGGAATTTGTTCATGAGCTTTGGTTGATATTCACTCGTGTATTATTAAAAAATGACTCAACTGTGTACAAACATGAACACTGAAAATGTTTGTGTGGCTGCAGGATTTTAAAAGATTATTTAATCGCATTGTCTACACTTACCTAGTAAGTAATCGCAGATAGAAGTTTCTTTCTCTAATAAGTGTACCTCTTGAAAGATGATTTGTAAAGGACTTAATACACCTAGCAACATGATACTGGCTAACATATTTGCTTTAGGAATAAGTTTGGTCTTGTGGAGAGAGCCATCTGCCATCTTAGCTATCCAAATACGCTTTTCTTTCTCCATTTGTCATCAATATTTGTACCCGCTTGTGGCGCCACATCAACTACCACACCGCTGCGTTTTCCCAAACTACTGTGTAGGCGGAGGGTCAAACAGGACGTGCGCACATTAATCACGTGTCAAAAAAGGCAGAGGCGTTAAAGGGAGTTTGTTTTAACTCGTTATTGACACAGCCCTAATATTTATTATAATGATATTTTATCTATATTTTTTTATTGCAGTTATTGCTACTATTCTATTGGCAATATTGTAATGTAGATCTTGAATAATATTTTTGTGGCATTTTGAGTTTTCTTCCTGACGTGTGCGCGCCCCCATCATGAGGTTGTCACTCCCTGCCCTACAAGTGTCTGTACCTACAACAACAGTGACATCATCACTACGGCGAAAAGCAAAAGGACACCGCCACATTGCTTAAATCTTGAAAGCAGATGTTTAGGTGTTCTTTTTTGTCTTAAGTGCTGCAAGTGCCGCCTGTGATCTCAAAGCGAGGTTTTTGAAGGTGGTGAAAAAGGAGATCTGTCATCAGCACAACAGGCCAACAAAAGGTAAAAACACCACCCTGAGTTCACCTGCGCATGTGTCCTGGCGTCGAGCGCTGGCTGCGGCCTCGCTGGTTCACAGCCTGTACCATCATCCTGCCTGTGCAGCTCACCCGGCCCTGAGCGTGTGTGGGAGGACACAGCATCAGTCAAATGGCGGCACTATTACAGTAGAGGCATTTACCCCACTTCCTGAGTGCACATTGTGCACGTGCTGACCTCGGGGTTGCCTGCCATGATGGTGTAGTTGCCGTCATCATCCAACGAGGCAGCCGCCGTGTGCAGTGTGCACGTGCCGTCTGTTCCACGGCTGATGCGGTAGTGCTCGCTCCACTTGGAGATCTGCTTGCCGTCTTTGAACCAGTACACCTGCAACAACAAGAACATGTTCACATACATACACGTGACATGAGTGCATTAGTGTGATCATAAACGTTTAATATTGCACATGAAAGTCACTACAGTGTATGCATCTTGGCCACCAGGAACAATGTTGAGCTTGAAATACAGTATAAGGTCATTGACAATGTAATGGCAATCTTATATGGAGGCTGGGGGGGCTTACTTGCAGCAGACGTCTATGGTTTTGTGTCAACTGTCCTCTTATGTTTTTGCATTAAATGTTTCATATCAAACAAAGGTAAATATTAGTCAATGACAACACAACTGAACATAAAATGCACTTTTTAAATGAGACTTTTTATAAATGAGAAAAACATCCAAAGCTACATGGCCCTGTGTGAAAAAGTGATTATTTAAAAGGAAAAGGTTATAAAGCCATTTCTAAAGCTTTGGGACTCCAGCCAACCACAGTGAGAGCCATTATCCACAAATGGTGAAAACATGGAAGAGTGATGAATCTTCTCAGGAGTGGCCGTCCAACCAAGATGACCCCAAGAGCACAGCCACGACTCATCCGAGAGGTCACAAAAGACCCCACAACAACATCCAAAGAACTCCAGGCCTCACTTGCCTCAGTTAAGGTCAGCATGGCAGAGTTCCAAGACAACATTAAAACCTCGGTCACACTGCCTGAACTTTGCTGTAGCGTTCTTGGAGCGGTGAAAAAAATCCATCACCACTCGTAACCGTTCACCACAGTTTAACAGAAGATGGCCCCCGTTAAGCCAACGCCATATCCGCTCGGCCACCGCTGATGGTCCCTCCAACCGCTCCGAAAGTTTGGAGCTGCACAAAATATTGCCAGCGGTGAGGAGCGGGCAATTTTCCGCCACGGCAAAGTTCATCACCGCTCCAACAGCGCCCAGTCAAATTTTGACACCGCTAGACGCAAGTTCGTGGACGCTTGGGTGTGCCAGGCCAACACAGAAATCTTGAACGCTGGACCACTGCTGCTTTGCCAGCTTTGCCCGGGCGGTGATTAACCGTTGCACAAACTTCGGTGGAGCGGTTGTAAGCGTTTTACAAGCGGACATGGGATTGCTGGAATGGTGTCAGGTGTTGAAGCAGCGATGAAGCAGCGATCCATTGCAGTGATGAACTTTGGTTTGGCGTTGGTATGGAGGTGTCGGAGGGGGACCAGAATTTGGCTATAACTACGGGGAGAAATGGACCAGGAGCCCATTAGTCTGTTGTGGCATTGCTTTGACTTTAGCGCCTTCTGCTATACAGTTGCTGAAAATGCTTGTGTTCAGCCAATTCCTTTATAACTTATCTGACTGCTGTGTGACTGTATTTTCACACAGTGAAACGATCTCTATATACACTGAAGCTAACCTAAGTTTCCATAAAACGTTGCAGATGGTTTCAAATACAATACAACGTTGGAGTTTATTCAAATTCACACTGAAGCAATGCAGCGTTATGTACAATACATGGATAACTGATCCGCATGCGCAGAACGCCGCTCTATCAACGCTCGCGTCACTGCTAAACCAACGTTTGCTACCATTAAACCAACGCTAAAGCAACGCCGGGTTCAGTGGTGCACCGCTAGGACAACGCCCGTGTTTTTGATTTTTTTTCCCCATTTTGTGTGCGGTTACGAGCGGTGATGAATTTTTTCACCGCTCCAGGGACGCTACAGCAAATTTCGGGCGGTGTGACCGAGGCTTAAGGCTGGAAAACATCTTGATGATCCCCAAGACCTTTGGGAAAATACTCTGTGGTCTGATGAGAAGTTTAACTTTTTGGAAGGTGTGTGTCCCATTGCTTCTTATGGTGGTGGTAGTGTGATGGTCTTCAGGACCTGGAAGACTTGCTGAGATAAATGGTGGTGACCTCAAGCTGAAAGCAACTTGGGTTCTGCAGCAGGACAATGATCCAAAACAGACCAGCAAGTCCATTGAGTAATATTTACATTTCTTTGATGGTCTCAAACATTTAAGTGGGTCAAACATGCATAAAATAAGACATCAGGAAGGGGCAAACACTTTTTCACACCAGTGCACACATGTAGGTTAGTTCTCTGCAACCAGTTTAAAATTAGCATTACCCAAAATGACACAAAATGCCAACATGTCAATGTCATGTCCCACATCACCTTAGGTTTGGGGTCTCCGGCGACCTTGCAGATGAAGGTGACGGGCATGCCTTCAAAGACTTTGTAATGTTTGAGCTTCTGGTCAAAGGAGGGCACCCTGCCCCCCTGGCCCACCGAGTCCGGGTCGTGCTGAACATCCTCATCTGACTCCTCAACCGGCGAACGCTCTAGGCGGAACTCAATCTCGCTGATGAGACGCTGCTCAAAACTGGACACTTTATACTCCTGACGGCCATCACAACAAGCAGAGACACAAAGATCAAAAGGCTTAGGCGGGCTGCGGTGAGCATGATTATTGTCTCGTCAACTTAATCTAGCTTGTTAGAACATGTGCTCACACTCCTTAATGACGAGTCTGGAGCCTTAATCCCCTCCCAACCCCTGCCACCATTATAGCAACCCGCCCTGACCCGCTCAGGTTCTAACAAATCACAGCAATTAATGAGTGCAGTGTGGAAGGCAGTGATGAGTCATCAACTTGATGCTAACCTAAAGCATGCGCTGCTGCATTGACATGACGCACAATTTCTTGACAAAAGCAAAGTGATGAACATGCTCATGTAGCAAAAACACTTCATAAATAGGTGACATGTCAACAGCAACATTCATGACGTGAAATAAATTGTTTGAAAAGAAAACCTTTTGGGGGAAACGTTCTCTATCAGATGACTTGTATGCCTGCCGGGAGATAACAGGAAGTGTGTTCACTTTATTAGGTACACCTGATGAGAGCTCAAATGTGACAGGAGCGCTCTGCTGCTCTTACTGCAAAAGCACTACTCATAGATCCTCTATATGACAGGAGCGCTCTGCTGCTCTTACTGCAAAACCACTACCTATGGGGGCGGCATGGCTCATGTGGTAGAGTGGTCGTCTCCTAACCTGAAGGTTGTGGATTAGATCCTCCCTCCTCCCGTGATCGTGTCGAAGTGTCCTTGGGCAAGATACTGAACCCCCAGTTGCTCCTGATGCTGTGTCATCAGAAGGTAAGCATGCTAGCAGTGTCAAAGTGCCTTGGAGGTGGAAAGGCGCTATACAAGTGAAAGACCATTTACCTTTCAGCCAGTCCAATTTGCATTATTTAACACCTGTTCTCTCGATAAGAAAAGCTTGCTTCTAAATGAATTCATCGTTGAGAATAACCTGGACTTCCTCTGCATCACTGAAACTTGCTACAAGCATCTGGACTATTTGTCACTCAATCAGGCCACACTCCATGGATTCACCTTCTCTGACAAACCACGCTTTGAGGCTGTAGTTGGGGGCATTGCAGTTACTAACAGGAAAGACATCAAGACCACCACCAATTCAACCCCTGCTGCCCACTCCGTTGAAAACCTAAACACTCCAGCCCCACCTCTCAATCATTGCTATCATTTATCACCAGCCCAAGCCTAGTCCTTCATTCCTCTCTGATTTTTCTGATTTTCTAACTCAGCTCTGTGCCATCTCACCATCCATCCTTCTTCTTGGCAGTTGAACCTCCACATTGACAACCCTGACTCCAAACCTGCCACCAACCTTCTAGACCAGGGGTGCTCACACTTTTTTAGCCTGCGAGCTACTTTTAAAATGACCAAGTCCCAAAGATCTACCTACTACTATAAATATAGAAAGCATATACAACTTGTCTAAAGCGGCCGCTAGAGGGAGTCTGCAAAAGTGGCCGCTATAGACAGGTGGCCTCTATAGACAGGTTGGCCTCCAGTTTGAATGTTGACCAGTAGAGAGAGAGAGAGAAAAAAAAGGGGGGTGGGGAATTAATAATAATGTTGACCAGTAGAGGGCACTGTGGGACTGCGTATAAAAGTTGTACAGCACTACTAGGCTTGTGATTATCATGGTTCATGGTTTTAATTCATCCTGAACATGCATATGAGTCAAACAGTAGCACATCACATAGTACAATTCACAATTTTGCATGTCCAAAAAGAAGTAGGAAGAAGCAAAGCTTATTTAATTCTACCCCTCATCAGTTTCACATCAGTTGCAATACATTTATTCACCTCTTGTTCTTCCAAGTGTACTTTTTAGGTCTACATGACAATGTAGTGCAATCATAGCCAATGTTTTTACTTACTAAAAGGAAGCTAGAGGCTTAATAATAACTGATAGAATATATCCACGACCCACAGAACAAAGCTGTGCTAGTAATGTCTTACGCTTGTTTTTAATATTTTACTTTTTATACGGCAGAGTGTCATTACAGCTTTAGTTCATCAGGAAGTGACGGTGGGCGTCTAGAGCAGGAGAGCTAGGCTCAGTGCTAGCTGTGAGTTTCGAGAGAGTTGGGCAGTGTGTTTATGTTGGCGTGGATGTAAAGTCCTGCAGTGTTCTCCGCTGTTAATAAAGCCATTAAAGTGCATCGGCGACGTGAGTCTCTCCTTCCCCACAACAAGCGGCATTACAGTATTGACCAGTGCACACCAGGAAATAAACGGTGTCACTTGTTACAGGCATTGCCTGGACAGCTATGTAGTGGGGCTTGTTTAACCTTTGCCTTGTGGGCAAGCAGGAAGGAGAGATGATGCTAAGAGATGTGTGTGTGTTCTGAGCCGCTGTCTGGTGGCCGCGTTCAATAAATAAAGTTGGCAGAAGCAACAGGAGAAGTTTCCTTCTTTGCTTCGGAGCTGAATAACACTGACAAGTTAACAGACTGGTAGCGAACAGAAAAGAAGACGGCTTTTTTTGTGTCAAATACAGAAGATGAGGACTTTGATGGATTTGTGGATGAGGATTGATGAAAAATAACGTGAGTACATTCTAAAATACTTCAATTAAGTACAACCGAACTCAGTTTTGCTCCCGCTGCCGCATGCATGCTAGTGTATGTTTTTTTTATTGTAGCGTCGCTGGGAGCACGTCCTGTTCCCAGCCTACTTTGTGGTAATGTTTTGGTGCAAATGCTCTTAAAGTTACATGTTTGACCAGGAAATTGCAAGCTCAAAAGAAGACGGCTTTTTTATGTGGAACAACTGACAGTTTGTGTGGATCTTGTGAATGGTTGTGACTGAGCTAGGACTCAGTAATTAAAGTCTACACACGACGGCTTCATTGATTGAAAAACAAAACTTTTTCGTGTATGAAGCTTCTACTTGAGTCGGTAATTTGGCCGCTATATGGTTGGTTGGTTGGTTTAATTTATTTCGAACACGCATATGTCCGAAAAGGAGTAGGAAGAAGCAGAGCTTATTTAATCCTACCCCCTCTTCGTAGCACATCAATTGCTAATACATGTGTGTACATACAAACACGTGCATACATATACAGTATATACACCTACATCTGCACCTACACAAGTACGCACATATTTACATATACAGTATACAGGTACACAAATGATTAAAAAAAAAAAAAGTTTTTATTTTTTTTTCCCTTTCTCCATTTTTTCCTCCTTCTCCTTTCCTTTTCCCTTTCTATTTATCCTGTCCTTTCTCTCCTGTTGATATCCACATCGTCTTTAGTGTTGCACTGCTAGTGACGCTGGGTTTGTATACCAGTTCTTTTTATTAATTATGTCGAGGTTATTGCTATGGAATGTAGTCCTTCTCGTTGTAGTGGTCTGTCTTGTAGGGTGTTTCCTCCATTATGCTTATTATCATAGTAATATAATGTTTAACATGCATCCAGATCACTGATATCTTGGACAACAAGCACTCTTGCGACTCCTGGACTTCCTTTTAGTTTGATATAGATTTTCCCGTTAGTGCTCCAAGTGTTTTGAATCTTTCCTTGATTCCTCAGGTCTCGTGCTTTCCTGGCGATGTCGGAATTGCGTTTTGTGAGATGCTCATTCATGTAGACGTTGGTGCCTCTTAGCTTCTTTCCCTGTTTCAGCAGTGCAGTTTTGAATTCCCTGTTGGTGAACTTAATGATGACAGGTGTGGTGTTGTTCCTGCCATGGAGTGGGACGCAAGTGTCAATACTGTTGACATCGACATCCACCTCCTTCGAGTGTAGGAAGTTAGCAATCTGTTGCTTTATTGAATGAACATCTCTTGACTTGGGTGTGATTTGGAGTCCTGTGAGGACCACATCATTCATTCGTGCAATCTGATCCACCTCGTCAATGAAGTTTTTAATTTGCTCCTTGATATTCTCCTTTGCTTCTTTCTCTTCCTCAAGGGTGGTGCGAAAGTCAGCATTGTCATTCAATAGTGCCTTGATATCATCCTGTAGAATGTTGATATCATTGCATAATGCTCTATTTTCTTCCCTGGGGTCTTTAGCGTCCTTAAGATCAGTACATGAGGTGGCTTCCATATGGTTTATAGCCTCCTTGAGAACAGTGCGCAAGGCAGCGTTATCTTCCAATAAAGCCCTGATATCATCCTGCAGAACCCTAACATCCTTGCAAAATGCTGTATTTTCTTTACGGTTTATCGCTTCCTGAAGAGCAGAGCGCAAGGCAGCATTGTCATTCAACAGTACCTTAATGTCGTCCTGCAGAGCCTTGAAATCTTCCACTGGGTATTTAACCTCCTTAAGAGCAGCACCCAGGTCTGCATTTTCATCTTGCAACTTCATGACCTCTTTTCTTAGTTTTTTGATATACTTGTTCTGTGCTCTATTTTCTTCCATAATGTTTGTGATTGACTTACTCTGTACTCTATTTTCTGCCATAATGTTTGTGATACCATTCCTTATAACTGCATTTGAAGCTGAATGTTTCTCTGCCATTGAATGCAGTTTCTCAATTGCTTGCATTATTTGTGGTAGAGTGATCTCTCTACCCTCAAGGAACTCCTTGGAAGCCTTCCTAAACTCTAGGTATCCTGGAAAAAGGGCTTCTGTTTTTATGTCCATGTCAGAGCCTGAATCATTTTCCTCTTCGAGTTCAGAGCCAGTATCATTTTCCTTTGTGTTTGACATTGTTGCTAAGCAACCTCTTTGAACTTCAGCAGTTCGCTAATTAGCTAGACTTGCTAGCAGGTATCAATGCTTGTATCTGTATCTCTCGACTCTCCAAGTTAAAGGAATTCAGATGGGGGATTCAGCCATCAGCACTGATCCTGCGCTCATGAAGTGTTGTCAGGAAAGCACCAAAATAGTTAAAATTTCCAGTATCATCAACAGAGCTCCTGCCATACACATCCTTCCCCGTCAAGGAAAAAAAAAAAAAAAAAAATGCGGTCAGATATTGACCAAGGGAGACAAAATGGGTGGCCGCTGGCCACGTTAGACAGGTGACTGCTATACACAGGCTCTATAACATGTAAATTTGCAGCGGGGGATTTTTCAGTGGCCGCTATAGGCAGGTGGCTGTTCTATAAAGGTGGCTGCTAAGACAGGTTTGACTGTATTGACTATATTTATTTAATAAAATATGAGTATGTATTTCTGTAGGTTATACATGTATATCAGGAGTGCACTTTCTCAGCATGCAAGTACAAGTCCAAATGATCTACATCTTTCTATAAAACATATAGCATATACAAAATGTAACCAGTAAACTCTGAAATTCTATTGTAATATTCATGATTAGGATTTCACATTCATTTTCAAAGTTTTCAGGTCATCAAAGTAGTTGCTATCATAATTCACTTCAATATGGAAATAAAGATCATTCCACATAACTGCTAAATAGTTTTGTACTAGTGAGTGAGTACTGGTAATATGTCAGTCACATTAGCTACGTAACGTTCATTAAGGCACACACTTCATGTATTACATCCAGTTAGCATTTGCTAGCAAACATTAGCCACATACAAGAATGTAAAATGATGATGCAAAAGACAATGCAGCCCAAGTCAAGGCAACATATTGAAAAGGTTTCACCAATGGGCACATTTTTAATGTCATCATGAAATAATACTGTAGTTTAAGAAGCCAACGTGTAGAAAACACTGATTTCTGTAGTAGAGTTCATGACGCCAAGCAAAGCCAGTCAACAATACACTATTTTTCTACGTAGATAGCCGCTACAAGTGAACAGACAACTTTAGTTATAGATATAGACATCTTAGAGCAGAGTTAGTTCATCCATCATCACAATCATAAAGATGAAAGTTGCATCTTCATGTTAGCTTGAAACGCTGCGGGGGAGCAAGCGCCAATCAGGAGGGGAGCTTAATGTCAGCTGACTGATGTCATATGACAACTACAAAGTGACGTTTATGCCATTGACCCAAACTACCTTGGCTATCTACCGTTAGCTTGCCATCGATGTAATGGCCCCCCCTGGGTTAGACCTACTTTAATGCTGCAATATTAAACACTTCCCAAAGATCTACTGTATCTCCAACTATGAATACAGAAAATTGCTATATTTATTGTATTTATCAATATGATTATTTATGTACGTGCACTTTTTCAGCATGCAAGTTCCAAGTCGCCATGATCTACCTCTTACTATAAAACATACAACATATTAGGGCTGGGCGATATATAAAAAATTTACCGTTACCGATGTTATTTTGTCCATGTCCATAAATTTTGTTTTTTGTTTGTTTTGACTGTGTGCTGGTATGCCGTGTTCCCTTTAAGACGGGATACAGCGTGTGTAGTCACAGTACTCCACCCATCCAGCATGAACAAGAAGGGAAACAGATGACGAGGGAACGGCTGATGGTTCAAATGAACAAGCGGCTGTACAGTGCCAGCATTTCACTCGCATATGTGCCTGGAAATAGATTGTGCGAGTAGAAAAATAAAAATGAGCACATGTGCGACTACGTTTTTCAACCCTTTCATTGGCATTTTGCTGCTGAAATACGTTCATACAAAGTCAAAGTAGAGTAACATGTTGGTGCATCTGTATTTAAATCTACAAGTCTCCTAGAACTTTTGTTGGTTCACATGGGCAACTCACGTTGACGCGCAATGACATCTCAGCTGTACAAGCTGCACTCACTGACCTAGCTAACTAGCTATGTTATCAGTTGGATACTGGAGCTCTGCTTTCCCAATCATGCGCTACACGTTTTGTTGTGTTTGTATGCATCGTAACGCCGCTCCGAATGATACACAAATACTTAACTTGAAATTTATGGACTTTTAAAGCCTTTAAAAAAACAAAACATGTACATCATGGCCAATGATGCAAAATTGCCAATTCACAAATAAAGAGCAAGATAATAAAAACAAGATAAAAGCCTCTCTATAGGAAACCATGATGAGTTTGCTGTTGGTAGCAGTTTTTAAGGATTCCATGCTTTATTTGATGTCACTAATAGATGGTCACATGGCTACAAAACATGTGACATTCTCTTTTCGTTGTGTAAGTGATCATTTTGATGACAGTTATCGATCCAGTTTCTAAAGCCAACATGACACACACATATAGGCAATAACATGACAATGGAATGTCTGGAATTGAATAGAATTGTTAAAAATGAGAAAGTCACTACATTTATAAATGCTATTATTATTATTGTAACATCTGAGCTGACATGATTGTGGTAGGTTGGCTTGATATCAATGTGGTTGTTCTTGTGCAGTGTGATAAGTGGCCATTAGTAATGTAAGTGCATGAGATGTGATGTGGATGTATGTGTAGCTTAGTACAAGTGTGTACAGGATGTAGTATGCCAGGGTGTGTATCATACATTCATATTTGTGGACCGCAGTTCCAAGGACATTTATTTTGGCTTCCACAAAGATGATGTTGAGCAAAAGAACACCAAATGTAAAGTGAGTATGAAAACCGGCGTAACCACCCAAAGCACATTGTGGAAATGCAGCGTTGTTGCTGCTTTTTGGAGGTTTTTTTCAGGAGGCTTTATAGGCGGAGTTGGTGCATCCCCTTACGTGCATTATAGTTCATTGAAAGTAACGTGTGCCAGTTGGTCAATAAACCAACAAAAAGCAGTTCGTTTGCATTTCCTGCAGTTATTTTCAGATGGCAAAAATATATAGTGGTCGGGAACTTATCGTGCATTTATCGTTATCAAGGTAAAACTGCCCAATTTATCGTGATATTGATTTGAGGTATCGCCCAGCCCTACAACATATATATCAAACCTAACCAGTAAACTTCTATACTAAATACTAATGGTTAGCATTTCACATTCACAGCTTCAAAGTTTACAGGTAACCAAAGTCGTTGATATCATTCAGTAATTCACAGTTCCATTCATTATGGCAATAAAGATAATTCCCTCAGCGATGTGTACATAACCTGAGTACCGGTTCATTAGACCCACAGTTCATGTATTAGCATTTGCTATCAAACATTACAAGTATAAAAGAAATGAAGACGGTTATGAAAAAGACCATGCAGACAAAGTCAAGGCAACATATTAAAAAGCTTTCAGCAATGCACACATTTTCCAATTAATCATAAAATAATACTTTAAGAAACAGAAGTGCAGAAAACGCGCAGCAAAGCCATCAATGGAGTTTTATTCTACATAACTTGTTACGATGGTGTTTGTCGCTCTGCTGCCGCCTGCTGTGTATTTGCTCTCTGTGCAGCTTCAGCCGGTGTGGGTGGAGTCCCCAGCACACACCTGCAGGCGATCTCATCAGGCACCCTTCATATACCCAGCGGGAACTAGGAGCCAGTGCCAGATTGTACTCCTTGCTACCTGTACCGCTTCGTCCGGCTCCTTACCTGTTCCCCGCTTTCTGGCTCACCCTTGTACCCTCTGCTCAGAACTATTTCCTGCTACACTATTTGTTGTTCCAGCTCAGGTTTGCCTGTAGTGCTTCTCAGTTGTAGTCTAGTTATTTCCTGTCAGCCTTCTGCTGACAGCGTTTTGTGTTTCTACTTTTGGTTTGTGACTTTTGCCTATGTTGTACTTTACCCCGCTTGGGACACTTTGTGTTATTAAATACCTTTTGTATCTATTTTTGGTCTGCTTCCTTGCGTTGGGATCCACCCCTTGTTACAAGTGGCTTCTCCCACTTGTGACAGAACAATCTGGCCACAATGTAGCCCGCAGGATTGGACCACTTCCGCAGCGCCCTGTCTCATCAAGGCCAGCTGGTCAGCGACCATGATAAGAGGCTGCGTGATCTTACGGACACCGTTTCCGCACTCACCCTGGCGGTCGACAGTATGGACCAACGTCTAGCGAGGGTATGTGCACATCTGCTGCAGGAGGACGAGGCAGCCACAGCTGCAGCGATTACCTCCACTCCTGCCTCATTATCGACACTGATTACTAATTCAGGACGGGAACCTAGTATTCCTCACCCTCCTCGTTTTTCGGGTGAGTCACAGTCCTGTGAACAATTTTTGCACCAATGCTCACTGGTGTTCGATCAGCAGCCAACTACTTACGGCTCGGACCCAGCACGTATAGCCTTTATTATGAGCTTACTTACCGGCAGAGCAGCTACATGGGCTATGGCCGTTGGCAAGTCAGTTCCTGCCACGCGCACTTCTATGCAGACATTTCTGGCAGAAATGAGAAGAATCTTTCATCACCCGGTTCATGGTAGAGAGGCCGGGGGTCGGCTACTAGAACTGAAACAGAGGGGACGCATGGTGGCGGATTTCGCTATTGACTTCCGTGTTATGGCTGTCGAGAGCGGCTACACCGATACTGCCGTTCTTTGGGACATTTTTCGTAAGGCTCTTAATCCTCGCATAAAGGACGAATTAGTGGCTAAAGACTATTCTGTGTCAATGGATGAACTCATAGATCTAGCTATAAGATTGGACAATCGCATCAGGGACCGAGCAAAGGAGCACGCGGAAGAGAGGAGGATTGATACCCGTCCGTCTACTCCGCAACTCGTATGAACCCCGCCGATGGAGAGGAGACCTGCCTTGTGCCTGCCGACGGAGACCGACTCAACACCCACAGAAACCCCAATGCAGCTGGGAGCTCGCCGTCTCACGCAAGCAGAAAGGACCCGCCGCCGCAAGATGGAATTATGCCTGTATTGCGGTGATCCAGATCACCGGCTCCAACGATGCCCTGTTAGACCTGGACAGAGACGGGGATCGACCTCGGGATCGGCCGAGAGTCTCACATCGGTATCAGGGATCGATCAACCCAAGGTTGGGGATCGCCCTCATGGACTGTGAGTATAAGACCCATGCCACTCCTTTTCAGTCTTGCGCACCCCCATACAGACTACAGGTCCCTGGAACTATCATGGGAGGGGGGAGTAATATTCAAGTTACTGTACTCATTGACTTGGGTTCTGATGATTGTTTTTTGGACCCTAATTTTGCTAAGAATTGCAATCTTAAGTTAGTTGAACTACCCTCCCCTAAGGCGGTACTATCCTTGGATGGGCGTCTCTTGGCGGCTGTGTCTCACCAGACCGAACCTTTGTCACACCGGTTGTCGGGTAATCATTTTGAGAGTATCCGTTTCTATTTAATTCCGTCTCGTTCCGCCCCGGTTGTTCTTGGTATCACGTGGCTAAAATTACACAACCCTTCGATTGATTGGAACAGGATGCGTATAAATAACTAGAGCCCCTTTTGTCACGCTAATTGTTTGCGCTCTGCTGCCACTGAGACTCCCACTACCCACGTTGTCGAAGAGAGGATTGAGTTATCTGGGGTACCCGAGACCTATCATGACCTGAAGCAGGTTTTTAGTAAGGACAGCGCTCAAACTCTGCCCCCGCATCGTCCTTACGACTGTGCTATTGAGCTGTTACCAGATGCTAGCCTGCCCAATGCCAAATTATATAACGTTTCGGCCCCTGAACTACAAGCCCTCAAAGACTATATTTCCTCCTCTCTTGCTTCTGGATTTATCCGCCCATCCTCTTCCCCGTTAGGGGCGGAATTTTTCTTTGTCGCCAAGAAGGATAAATCACTTAGGCCTTGCATCGACTATAGGGGGCTCAACAGTATCACTCTCCGCAACCGGTATTCTCTCCCGCTTATGGACTCCGCCTTGTCCACTTTGCATTCGGCTCAAATATTCTCTAAATTAGATCTACGGAACGCATATCACCTGGTACGCATAAAGAGGGAAGACGAGTGGAAGACAGCCTTCAATACACCTATGGGGCACTTCGAATATTTGCTGATGCCATTCGGACTTACTAATGCCCCGGCGGTTTTTCAAAACCTAATTAACGATGTGCTAAGAGACATGATTAATCGTATTTGCTTTGTCTATCTGGATGACATTCTCATTTTCTCTAGGAACCTACAGGAACATACCCGTCAGGTCCGGCTTGTCCTCCAGCGACTTCGAGAGAACCGATTATATGTCAAGGCAGAGAAATGCGAATTTCACACCACCTCCGTGTCCTTCCTGGGGTATATTGTGGAGAAGGGTCAGATACGTGCCGATCCCGCTAAGACCCAGGCGGTGGTCGAATGGCCGACTCCGACAACAAGGAAGCATTTGCAGAGGTTTTTGGGTTTTGCAAATTTTTACAGACGATTTATTCGTAACTTTAGCAGCAAAGTCGAACCTCTGACCATGCTTACATCTTCCAAAATACCATTTGTATGGAACCCCAAGGCTGAGGAGGCGTTTAGACAACTTAAGAGATTTTTTACCACCGCACCTGTGTTAATTCACCCTAATCCTGCCTTACAGTACCTTGTTGAGGTCGACGCATCGGATACGGGAGTGGGAGCCGTCCTGTCGCAGCGGTCCCCAGTTGACCAAAAGCTCCACCCGTGTGCATTCTTCTCGCGTCACCTCACGAAAGCAGAGGGTAATTATGATGTGGGAAATAGAGAGCTGCTGGCCATCGTTCTCGCGCTGCGGGAGTGGCGTCATTGGTTGGAGGGCGCAGCTCTTCCATTCATGGTCATCACCGATCACAAGAACCTTGCATACATTAGAACTGCTCAAAGACTCAATGCCCGTCAAGCCCGGTGGTCCCTATTTCTCACCAGATTCAACTTCTCCATTACCTACAGACACGGTTCACGCAATATTAAGCCCTACGCGCTGTCCAGGACCTTTGGTACCACGGAGGAGGAGGCTGCACCAGAGACTATAATACCTGTGGCTCGGGTGTTGGGGACAGTCCAGTGGGAGGTGGAAAAAAGGGTTTCGGAGGCTACCAGCGGCACGGAACGGCCTCACGGCTGTCCACCGGGAAGACTATTCGTTCCCCAGGATCTGAGGTCGGATGTCATACAGTGGGGGCACTCGTCTAAGATGGCATGCCATCCTGGGGTCAGTCGCACACAAGCCGCGGTGGCGCAGAGGTTCTGGTGGCCATCCATGACGACGAACATAAAGGGATTCGTTGCGGCCTGCTCTGTCTGCGCCAGAAGCAAGACTCTTCACCGTTCTCCTGCTGGACTCCTTCAGCCATTACCCATCCCATCCCGCCCTTGGTCCCACATCGGCCTGGACTTTGTTACTGGACTACCTGCCTCCCGAGGCAAGACCGTCGTTTTGAGCATAGTAGACCGTTTCTCTAAGATGGTCCACTTCATCGCCCTGCCGGGTCTGCCTTCGGCTCTCGAAACAGCGCACCTATTGGTGAGACATGTATTTCGTCTTCATGGCATACCACTTGACATTGTCTCCGACAGGGGTCCCCAATTCACGTCCCGAGTGTGGAAGGCTTTTTGCAGGACTTTGGGTGCATCTGTCAGCCTATCCTCGGGACATCACCCTCAGACAAACGGCCAGACAGAGCGGGCCAACGAGGACCTTGGAGCGGCGTTACGATGTGTTTGCCACCAGCACCCTGCATCATGGTCCTCCCACCTCCCCTGGGTTGAATATGCCCACAACACCCTCATAAGCTCAGCCACAGGTATGTCACCGTTTAAAGTTGCTTACGGTTACCAGCCTCCGCTATTCCCTGCACAGGAGTCGGCTGTGGCAGTTCCGTCCGTTCAAGCCACCCGCGTCGTGCCCGAAGAGTCTGGCGGGGGACGATGGCGTCACTCAAACGGACAGCTGCACGCAACCAACGCCTGGCAGATTGCCATAGGGTTCCGGCACCGGACTACCAGGTGGGCCAGGAGGTTTGGCTATCGGCCAAGGATTTGCCACTAGCAAGAACCAGCAGGAAACTAGCTCCAAAGTTTGTGGGACCTTTTCCTATTGACGTCATCATCAGCCCCTCCTCCATCAAGCTCATGCTCCCACCATCTCTCAAGGTACACCCAGTGTTTCACGTCTCCTGCATTAAACCAGTTTCCTCCAGCCAGCTGTGCTCGCCAGCCGAGGCGCCGCCCCTGCTGCGTATGATCGATGGCCAGCCAGCATACACTGTGAACGCTCTTTTGGACTCCCGTAAGAGGGGTAGATGGTTCCAATATTTGGTCGACTGGGAGGGATACGGTCCGGAGGAACGTTCCTGGGTCTCCCGCTCCTGTATCCTCGACCCCTCACTCATTAGCGACTTCCACCGTCTTCACCCTTGCAAACCAGGTAGGCTGTCAGGAGACGCCTTATAAGAGGGGGGAATACTGTTACGATGGTGTGTGTCGCTCTGCTGCCGCCTGCTGTGTATTTGCTCTCTGTGCAGCTTCAGCCGGTGTGGGTGGAGTCCCCAGCACACACCTGCAGGCAATCTCATCAGGCACCCTTCATATACCCAGCGGGAACTAGGAGCCAGTGCCAGATTGTACTCCTTGCTACATGTACCGCTTCGTCCGGCTCCTTACCTGTTCCCCGCTTTCTGGCTCACCCTTGTACCCTCTGCTCAGAACTATTTCCTGCTACACTATTTGTTGTTCCAGCTCAGGTTTGCCTGTAGTGCTTCTCAGTTGTAGTCTAGTTATTTCCTGTCAGCCTTCTGCTGACAGCGTTTTGTGTTTCTACTTTTGGTTTGTGACTTTTGCTTATGTTGTACTTTACCCCGCTTGGGACACTTTGTGTTATTAAATACCTTTTGTATCTATTTTTGGTCTGCTTCCTTGCGTTGGGATCCGCCCCTTTTTACAAGTGGCTTCTCCCACTTATGACATAACTAGCCGCTACAATTGAGCAGATAACTTTTCTTACAGTTATAGGCATCTTACCACTGTGTTAGTTTATCTGTAATCGGAATAATAAAAATAAACGTTGCATCTTTGTGTGTAGCTTGCGACATCTGTTCACCACTTCATCTTAACAAATCAGGAGAGGAGCTTAATGTCAGCTGACTGATGTCATATGACATCTACAAAGTGACGTTTACGCGATCGACCCAAACTACCTTCACGATCGACCGGTAGCTCGCGATCGACTTAATGGGCACCCCTGATCTCTATTGTATGCTTTATTGTGAAGTGTCTTTTGAGTTTTTAGAAAAGCACTTATAGCACTATATAATATGTTATTACCTAATAATACAGTATGTTATTATTAGTAGTGTTAGTTATTAGTAATGTTAACATGTTACTTTTATGAAATTGATTAATTCTTACAGGAAAAATGTACCTAAAATATCAAGTGTCCAATCTTAAGAGGTTGTGCTGGACAATGAAATAAACGGATGTATCAAAACATATCACATTAATTCCCAAACATCGTTGAAAAGCACCCCACATGACTACAACTTGATTATTGATTGACTACAACTGATTATTATCAGGAATATTATTTATTTGTATGACTTTATTGCCTTCTTAAAAATGAAAACTGGTCCTCCATATTACATGAAACTTTGTCACAGTATTCATGTGAAACTGAACGATGGAATGGTTCTGCGTAAAGGTGGGAGACCTTGATGAATGAACAAGTGACACTGGATGGAGGTGCCACTCTGATGCACTTCCATTGAACCTTTTAGTCGCACAAATAAAATGTATCTTTCCAGCAACACTGGCGTACATAAACACAGCTTTTTATGGTGGCCTCTGCACCATTTTACAACGTTTAGGGCTGTGTGTGTGTGTGTTTGCAGGGAGGTGGCAGTGGCCTGCATGCAACTGGCATTTGTTCAGGGTGCACCTACTGCAAGGTAAAATGTAACTATGTACTTTTAAGGAAAACTCTACGTTTTTTGTAATTGTGTCCACAATAGCTATGTGAGACAAGAACACACATATCGTTCTCTTTCTGTGTGTTCTAAATCAGTGGTCCCCAACCCCCGGGTCACGGGTCATTTGGTACCGGGCCGCACAGAAAGAAAAAATAATTTCCATTATTTCATTTTTTCATGTTTTATTTTGAAAAGTGGCTGGATTCTCTGTTACATCCGTCTCACTTGATGCATGTCCATTGTGGGTGTGCTAACTTTATCTCATGCCGCACAGATAGACTACTACTGTATTTTTATCATATGTCGTGTCAAATGCTGATGCTATGTGGGAATGCAAGAAGGTAAGTTTGGATGACTTATTGAGTGCTAATGTGCACATTTGTCTCAAGGTAATTCATGCTAGCACACTGCCTTTTAGCACACACGTCAAACAGCCATGTAATCATCTCTCTGGAAACACTTGGCTGACTCTTGAAGTGGTGGATGGGGGGGGGGTCAACATTCATTTTGTGCTTTTAATTTGATGTTATTCATGTCTTAGTTTTACGCAATACACTAAGTCCCCAACTTACAAACACAATTGGTTCCAGACGACCGTTCGCAAGTCGATTTGTTCGTAAGTCCAACAAAAGGTACTATGACCAATGATATAGGTACTACATGTACGTGTATACATATACAGTATATGTGTATGTATGTAAATATGAGTTTGGATGCAGTAGTAATATTAAACCAGGATAATTAATGAAAAAAACAATAATAAAAATGATATAATAATACGTAATGATAAATGTTATTTACCTTTGAAGAGGAGTGGTCGAGCATACGTCGTTGTGGAGGAGGAGGAGGAGGAGTTATTGAAAAAAAGGACAAATGGTGGTGGTGGTTAGACTCTTCTAAAAGAGGTAGTGTTCTGTGGATGGTGTAGAATTAAGCAGGCCTATTAACTCTTCATAAACTTTAATCACACCCTCTGTCCGGGTTGTATCATACAACTCTGAGCCTTCCTCCTTCCTCTTCCTTGTCTTCCTCTCCTGTTGATCCCATTAGCAGTGTCACAGTGCCCTCTGCTGGTCAAGCATGTACAGTATAAATATGTACTTATAAGGCAAAACATATGAAAATATAGACCGGTCGGCTTGTGTTCGCATCTCCGAATGTTCGCAAGTCGGATGTTCGTAAGTTGGGGACCTAGTGTACATAATAAATAACATAAATAACATTTGTGGGCACACAAGCCGGTCAAAAAAGCTTGGGGACTACTGTTCTAAATATCTGCCTCATCCTGGCAATTTTTCCACTAAGAAGGCACGTAATTGGGACTGACCTATTCCGCCAACATTGAATATATTTGCTGTAACCGGATAGTAACAATGATGATAACATGTAACCTATAGAATAACAGTATTTTGGTCATCACAAGAACCTCTTTGCTGATTCCACTGAGAGCACAAAGTAACTTACGCCACTTTCATCACCAACAACAGCATTTAGAGCGTGTTGTGTGTTTGCTGTGGCAGACTTTATGAGAGGCAAAGACAACAACAACTTTGGGAAAGATTAGGATGCAGAACCTCATACTGTATTTATAAGCCTGAATATACAAAAGGGCGAGCTACAGGTTTTAGAAGCTGAAGGGACAAGAAGAGAGATTGAAACGTCGGAGCAGAAGGGAGCTGAAAGAGTCAGGACCGGCATGACTTAGTGGTGTAGATGTGGAGCTTGCCAAGCCATGCTGATAGAAATGGAGTGTTTGTGCTGCACTGAGTGGCATACAGCATTACCATGGATGGAGAGGCTTGGCGTGCATGTCGAGGAGGACACTGCTCCAATAGACTGAATCACAATAAATGAAGAATTGTTAGCGCTGACAAAACTTGCAGGGTTGAAACTAGGGACGCTCCAATCAGGAGCAAATTGAAAATGGACATTTATGTCATGATCTTTGTTGTTGCTCTGCTGCCGCCTGTTGTCCTGTCTCCCTAGCGCATGCTGAGGCGGAGCTGGGCCATTAATACACCTTCTGCCAATTACCTGCCACCGCTTTTAAGCTGTGGGATGGCAGCAGCCCATTGCCAGATTGTCTACGCACCTTGCATACAACAGTGCCAACCTTCCGTGCCTTTGGCTTCCTAGCTTGTTATCTTCCTTGCTATCGGCTGTTGTACTTATTCCTGCCCGGCTATTCCGGCAGCGTCCTTGTTTTTCCTCTACGCTAAGGTTAGAGTTCTCCTGTCGGCTTTTCCGCAGTGACTTTTTGTTCTCAGTTTTTTTTTACTCTGTTTGGGTCTCCTTTTTGCTCGCCTACTCCTTTTGTTAACCTTCTTCCTCTTTGAGGTTATTTTTTGTATTAAACTATTCTTACCCAGTGGTCTGCCTTCTCTGCATCGTGTGATCTGAAAGCTATTTTTAGCCGGCGCATGACAATTTATTTTCATAGCCAAACAACATGCTAGTATGCTAGTTTTACCAGAACGTGAAAAAAATGCTGGTATCCTCAACTCACATTTGGTATTTGTTTCTAGTGTTCTCACAAGATGAACTGAAAGCCTGAATGAAAAGCAGGCTTGCAGGCACCTCGTGTGGTCATGGGGGGCTCACGTTGGTGCCCCCTAGGCTATGTGATATGAAAGGGGAACCATGCCAAACACATACAGTATTTGACTTACTTTTGCAAAATCACTGGTGAAACTTAGAGGATCAGGCGCCTTCTTTAAGGAGACTTTGGATGCGAGAGCAGCTTGATGGCGCCGCAGCAGGACCCCCAGGCAAACCCGTTTTCCTCTCGTCTGACGAATCCAACCACTTTTCGGGTTGTGTTAGACCCCCAACTGCCACGCACACATGGCTACATTAGCCGCCACCCGACCGATGATCACATCGCGAGCCTCGAAAAGTCACCACACTCCACCAAGTGCCCGCCCGCCAAATGCCGCACCAAACTACAGCTTTTTAATGCCCCCCCCAATGTATAACATTTCCGCTCCAGAACAAAAAGCCCTCAAGGAATACATATCCTCCTCCCTAGCAGCCGGTCTTATTCGACCTTCCTCCTCGCCACTTGGGGCGGGCTTTTTCTTTGTTGCCAAAAAGGATAAATGTCTACGGCCCTGTATCGATTACCGGGGGCTCAATAGCATTACTGTCCGCAATAGTTACTCCTTGCCGCTTATGGATTCTGCTTTCTCCGCCTTACACTCTGCACGCATTTTTTCTAAATTAGATCTCCGCAACGCCTATCATCTTGTGCGCATTAAGGATGGAGATGAGTGGAAGACCGCGTTTAACTAATTTCGAATATCTGGTGATGCCTTTGGGTCTCACTAACGCCCTGGCAGTATTCCAAAATCTCATTAACGACCTCCTCAGCGACATGATAAATCAATTCTGCTTCGTATATCTGGATGACATACTTATCTTTTCCAGGAACCTTCAAGACCACACCACTCATGTCCGACTAGTTCTCCAGCGATTAATGGAGAATACGCTCTACGTGAAAGCAGAGAAGTGCGACTTTCATGTCACTTCGGTGCCATTTCTGGGGTACATTGTGGAGAAGGGTCAACTGCGTGCCGATCCCGCCAAGATCCAGGCGGTGGTCGAGTGGCCTACTCCTAAATCAAGGAAGCACCTGCAGAGGTTCCTCGGGTTCGCCAACTTCTACATGCGATTCATACGTAATTTCAGCAGCAAAGCAGGACCTCTGACTAGGCTTACATCCCCTAAGATTCCGTTTGTATGGACCCCAGAGGCAAATTCTGCTTTTAACCCACTCAAAACCTTGTTTACATCCGCTCCGGTTCTGGTACATCCTGATCCTAATTTACAATTTTCTGTTGAGGTTGACGCTTCTGATACGGGAGTGGGAGCCGTGCTGTCCCAGCGGTCCCCGGTCGACCAGAAACTGCATCCCTGCGCCTTCTTCTCGCATCGCCTCACACAGGCTGAAGGGAACTACAATGTGGGCAACAGGGAGCTGTTGGTCATTGTTCTCGCGCTGCGGGAGTGGCGGCATTGGCTGGAGGGCGCAGTTCATCCTTTTATAGTTATCACCGACCACAAGAACTTATCCTACATCAGAACCGCCCAGAGACTTAATGCCAGACAAGCCCGTTGGTCACTGTTCCTAACACGCTTCAATTTCTCCATCACCTACAGACCCGGTTCACGCTATATTAAACCTGACGCCCTGTCCAGAGTCTTCAGCTCCACAGAGGAGAGAACAGCGCCTGAAACCATCATAACTGTGGCCCGGGTGTTGGGCGCTGTTTGGTGGGAGGTGGAGAGGGAGGTGTCGGAGGCAACGGAAGGGGAGGAGTCTCCAGAGGGTTGCCCGGCTGGTAAAGTGTTTGTTCCAGAGACACTGAGATCAGACGTACTACAGTGGGGTCACGCATCGAGAGTTACCTGTCACCCAGGAACCAGACGAACTCAGTTGGCATTGGCGCAGAGGTTTTGGTGGCCCTCCATGGCGGCGGATGTGAAGGAGTTTGTCGTGGCCTGCTCTGTCTGCGCCAGAAATAAGTCATCAAATCGACCTCCGGCGGGTTTGTTACAACCTCTACCCATCCCGACCCGTCCCTGGTCACATATAGCAATGGACTTCGTTACTGGACTACCCTCTTTCAGAGGAACCACCACCATTCTGAACATTGTTGACCGGTTTTCGAAGATGGTACATTTTATAGCATTACCTGGACTACCTACATCATTGGACACAGCTCGACTCTTGGTGAGACATGTCTTCCGCATCCACGGCATTCCACTCAATATTGTTTCCGACAGAGGACCCCAATTCACTTCCGAGGTATGGAAGTCCTTCTGCAAAATGCTCGGGGCATCGGTGAGCCTATCATCCGGTCATCACCCCCAAATCAACGGCCAGACAGAGCGGGCCAACCAGGACCTCGAGGCCGCCTTACGCTGCGTCTGCCACCGACACCCGTCATCCTGGTCCATCCACCTCCCCTGGGTGGAGTACGCGCATAACACCCTTGTCAGCTCGGCCACAGGTATGTCACCCTTTAAAGTCGCTAATGGATACCAGCCTCCTCTTTTTCCGTCTCAGGAGGCGGAAGTGTCAGGACCATCGGTCCAGATCCACCTTCGCCGTGCCCGAAGAGTATGGCAAGAGACGGTAGCCGCGCTGAACCGCACGGCGGAGCGCAATCGACGCCTGGCCGACCGCCACAGAATTCCGGCACCCATCTACCAGGTCGGTCAGGAAGTCTGGTTATCATCCAGGGACTTACCACTGGCCAGAACCAGCCGGAAGCTACCATACCAAATTGACTCCATCATCGGTCCCTCCTCCGTCAGACTTAAACTACCACCAGCACTCAAGGTACACCCGGTATTCCATGTCTCCTGCCTCAAGCCTGTGTCCTCCAGTCACCTGTGCCCCCCGGTTGAGTCGCCTCCTCCGCCGCGCCTGATCAATGGCCATCCAGCATACACGGTGAAGGCTATCTTGGACTCCCAAAGGAGGGGCAGAGGGTTCCAGTACCTGGTCGACTGGGAGGGTTACGGCCCTGAGGAGCGTTCTTGGGTCTCCCGCTCCCTTATCTTGGACCCGTCACTCATAAGCGACTTCCACCATTTCCATCCTAACAAGCCAGGTAACCCGCCAGGAGGCGTCTTATGAGGGGGGGACATACTGTCACACGTTGCTTGTCGCTCTGCTGCCGCCTGTCTGCCATTTGTCCGCAGTGCACCTCAGCCGGCGTGGGCGGAGACGACGGAGTGCACCTGCGGGCAATCAGCAATCTGGACTCCTCTTAAGCAAGGCAGCAGCATCTGATCTTTGCCAGATTGTACTCCCTGACCTCCTGTTCCTTGCTCCCGCTCAATCCGGGTCCACTACCCTTGCCCTGCTCTCTGGCTCATTACCTTTGCCTGCATTTACCTGCTCTGTACTTTTGTAGTGTTTTCCTGCTGGTTTGCCTTCAGTGTTTTTTCGTTGTTGCTTCTAGTTTTTTCCTGACAGCCTTCTGCTGTCAGTGTTTTGTGTTTCTTACCCGTAGTGGATTTTCCTTTGTTTGTACTTTGCCTGTTTGGTCACCTTTTGTAATTAAACTTTATTTTTGTATTTATCTTGCGTTGGGATCCTGTTTTTCTTGCTGTGGCATCTGCCACTCCTGACACATGTATCGGCATTTGCCGATACCGTGCTTTTTTGCGGAAATTGGCCAATGGATTGGAGCACCCCTAGTAGAAATGGTTTCCACCTACCCGAGATCAACTGGAAAAGACGCCCCAGGCCAGCTGGACCAGACTTCCAAATGTCAGTGGAGTAAGTCACCATGATATTGATGGTGATACATGGAGGGCATAGTGCTTGATATCACAGCTGTACACAAAGTTGATCGAGCCATGCCGTTAGTTCAGAAAGGTACTTCCTTACGTCTCAGCTTCGTTGATCGACACGGCATGGAAATGGAGCGTTGGTGGCGGTATTTTTGCTGTTTTTTTAGAGGGCTTTAGAGGTGAATCCCAAATACATGCATTCTCAGTGAAAAACTGCCAGGACAATCTCCAACATACAGAAAAGGAAAAGACTTGTGTTCTTGTCTCACACTGGGTTTGTGGATGATGGAAAATTTAAAAAAATGTCCTTGAAATGAATTTTGTCACTTTCCAGACAAATGAGTACCCTAGACACTTTGAAAGAATGTACGAGTTACATTTCCAAGCAAATTAATTACAGTATCTGAAATTCAATGACTTACAGTAAATGAACACAGCAATCAAATCTAAGCTTTTCCAAGATTGCAGGCTGCCACACTGCGTGTGTTTTCAGGTGTGTGCGCCCCCTGATGACGAGTACCTGTGTGACGGGCTCCTCCTGGGCGTCCTGCGTCTTTAACACCGTGGCGGCGTTGTCGGCTCCCAGCAGCCTGCGAGCCATCTTCTCTTCATAGGTTAGCCTCTGCAACCATCGCATGAATTGGGAGGGCGTCAGCACGGGTTAGTGTGTGAGTTGCGAGACACACATGCACTCAGCTGTATTTCAAGTCAGTATGATGAAGGCTGCTGTTAGGCGTGTTAGTTGTTATAACATGAAGCGCTAGCAAAGGGAACACACACCTGTTGCCCGTTGCTCATGCGCTCCTCTTTAAAGCGCAGTTTCCTCTCCAAGTCCTGGATGACAGCGTCTTTGGAGCCCTGGATGTCTGAGTCTGAGCTGAGGCGAGGCGTGCGGGCGGTGGGTGACTTCTTGGGGAAGACTTTTCTGCATGGGGACATAACAAAAACACTTGACAACAACACTTGACTGACCAAAAATATTTGTTACCATGCAATTTAGTTATGCTGCTTGTATTCATTTAATTGCCAAGTCTCCACAATCAGTCTCTATTTGTATCAGCAGCTGTTGCTGCAACCTCCTCATGTGGTTGTTTTTAATTAACTCCCCACATGGCAGTATCTGCATTTAAAGCATGATGAGTGATAGGCATACAGCAGCTTTATCTTGCTCTGCATGCGCTTTAAACAGGTTGCTACTCAGCTGTAGTGAAAGCCACACATCTTACACTTGTTGCAATACAATCAACTCATGAGTTCAATTAGTGCTGACAGAGACTAAGACTAAGTTTGTCCTTACTATTACACCACTGGTTCTAACAACAGCCTCCCAACAATGATCACCTGCTTCCAACCAACACCCCAACCTTTTTACACATTAGCTAAATGGAAGTAACAACTACTAGCCACAAGAACAAAAACTTCAACTAATGCTTGTATCCGCGCTCTCGTTCTTTCCGTCATGACCCAAAGCTCATGACCATAGGTGAGGGTGGGAACATAGATCGAATGGTAAATTGAGAGCTTTGCCTTCCGGCTCAGCTCTGTCTTCACCACGACGGTCCAGTACAGCGACCGCATTACTGCAGACGCTGCGCCAGCCGGCTGTCGACTTCACGCTCCAACATTCCCTCACTCGTTAACAAGACCCCCGGATCCTTGAACTCCTCCACCTGGGGCAGGACCTCATTCCTAACCCACTGAGAACCATGGCCTCAGATTTGGAGGTGCTGAGTCTCATCCCAGAAGCTTCACACTGAAATTTTGGAGTCTAGAAACATTTGACTTCCCTGTGACCTTCTAACTTGTTTCTTTGCTCCACAGGTTTTGTCAGATGTGACGTCTGATACATAGCTTTTGCAAATGTGGCTTTCATAATTGAGACCTATTGTTAGACTTGAACGCAGGTGGACTCCACTGAAAGTACACATTTCAAGCGTCATACAAATGTACGTATTTCATGGTGAATTTGAAAAAACAATCAGATTAAATTAGTTAAGGACCTGAGTATAAGACAACCCAGCAACAAGTAAGAAAAAGAAGGATTGTCTTATATTGGACGTCATGAGTTGTATACATGCAAAGCAACAGGTCATTCTCACACACTAGTTAGTGAAAAAAAGTCTATCAAAGGTTGTTTGCAAGCTAGCAAACTACGGATGCATATTTTATGATGCTAATTACAAGATATTGCCGTCCAGCAGCTGAGAAATATGATATCCTTTTGAAGGCTAATTTTGTCTTGATATACTTTTGAAAAAGGAGTTGTCTTGTAGTGACGGTCACCTTACATACACCGATTTCATTCTAAAATGGTGCAACGGCCAAGAAAGAAGCCATTTAGTTTTGGTGAGGCTCTGGTTAAAGGTGTGGACACTAATCATTCCACTCAGTGGAACCACCCCGTCCCTAATAATAACACTTTATGTCATCCTCCATGAAGCAGGCCTGCATCCAAGGTGGTAGAAGTACTTTTCATGTTTGAAATGGATTAGGGAACTCACACAGTGCTGTTCCCTTTGGGAAGACCCAGAGCGTTGACCGCAGGACCCCTAGGTGTAGGGGGCGTGGCCAGCAACACTGATGACAGGAAGCTGGAGGCTGGAGATGAAGGGACGAAGGACAATGGTGTGGATATGTCAGGGAGGACGGAGGACATTGACACGGGTGGAGGTGGAGGCGGTGGTGGTGGAGGAGGGAAGTCGTGGGCGCTGCCCGATGGTGATGACAGGTTGCTGGAAGCAAAGAACGGTGGCGGCGGGGGTGGGAAGGAAGGTGAGCTTGGCGAGTCCACGCTGCCCGACTCGGTGAACGGTGGCACAACGATCTTGTTGAAGGGTTTATGTGAAGCGGGTGGGGACAGGGGGGAGGACAGGCTGGAACCCGAGGAGCCTGAGGACTGGGTGACAAACCCGCCACCGCCACCCCCTGCCGGGCTCTGGGCAGCGATGAATTGTTTGGGCCGGGCATAGTTGAAGGTGGTAGCCTGCATGCCTGCGGTGCTCTCCAGCTCCTGGAAGGAGGGTGGAGGGGGGAGAGGCGGGGACGGGGACGGGGAATCTGCTGGGACAGCTTCCTGTGGAGGAGGCACCACTTCCTGGTTTTGCTGCTGCTGCCAAATGGCCGCTTCCTGCTGCTCCAGAAGAATCTGCTCCTGAAGCTGCTTCAGCTGAGATGCATTCCTGGATTAAAAGCAAAGAAAGACCTCATCATCAGTGTAGTAGCACAGAGCAAAGACCCAAAGCCTCCTAAATGAGAGGCTTTCTCCGTGTTGATGTGACTTCTAGGAAGGAAGGCAGCACAGCAGCAGCCTGGAGCTGTTAGTAGACACTCATTAAAAAGCCAACACGTTGACAGTGCATCAAGGAGCGTAACACGGCCCCTTCCTGTGGCAGACCACACAGTTCAGTGTTGTTTTTTGTCAAAGAAAAACACAGTGACCCAGATGCTGAAGCATTGTGTTGTTCTACAGGTGTGCTGCAGGGATGCTAAGAACTCTGCCGTGTTTACATGACAATCATCAAGGCTTTCCTTTGTTCTCACCCTGCGTGTTGGAATAACACGGACCAGTAGAAACCACTCAAACCACCATAATGTGCATGCCAGGCCAGTAGTTGGCCACATCCCTTTGTAACGCAACATCAGCTGTCTTATCTGATGCTGCCTTTCATCAACCTTTCGTTTGTGTACAACTGGGATAATATGAAGTTTAATGTGTCTCTGCTGGTCACATTGGCTGTCCTTGCCTATGCACATGCAACCCGCCTGTCCCAGGCAGGGCTTGAGCCAGGGTCGGCAGAACAGCATGACTCTTAAAGGGTCCATGACATGGTTGAGCAACTTTGCCCCCTGTGAAAAGATGTTTGAACAACATGTATAATGCTTTGCAGCCTTGTCGCTATCATGGAATAGTGACATTATGTAAACAAGACATGACCTACTCTCTTGTGCCAACTTTGATGTAGTGGTTGCTCTTTGTAGTCTTGTTTCTTTTTCTGCGTACCAGCACAATACCATCAGTCGTTTTTCAAAATGCGTTTGTATACTTTCAAGTCAAATGCTTCTTGTAAAGGTGTTCCATCGAAGCAGTCATCAGCGATATGATCACTGCAAAGGACAATAATGGAAGGTTCGTCCATTATTGTCTTAAACCTTCATCTTTTGGAAAAGAAACAAAAAACCTCAGTACCACTCAGATACTATAAACACCAGGCAGCAACACATTTTGTCATGACGACTACTTGGATGAAACATATACAGAACCAAGTCCACCATCTACCTGGAGAAGCGCTTGTGGGCGTTTAGATGAGAGGTCACCCCAATGATGTCACTTCCAGAAATGAGGCTGAACTGCGAGAGCCAGCTCGTCATGGCTGGCGCCATCAACTATAAATGTCATTTTGGAAAATTTACTGTTCACTATCAAAAATGGAACAATGTAGAACATAATTACAAACATTATGTAACATATTTTAGCAAAGTTGATCAATCATGTCAGGAGGGACCCTTTAAGGTGTAAGGAGTGTGGTTTACCATCATATACCCACACTGCCACACTGGCTGGCACATGGATTGTAAATGTCCCAAGGTGAGCTGCAAAGAGGATGGGGTGTTCATCCACCCATCTGTCTATCTATCCATCCATCCATCCCTCTATCCATACATCCATCTATCCATGCATCTATCCATGCATCCATCCATCCATCCATCAATCCCTCTATCCATGCATCCATCTATCCATGCATCTATCCATGCATCCATCCATCCATCCATCTATCATCCATCAATCCCTCTATCCATGCATCCATCTATCCATGCATCTATCCATGCATCCATCCATCCATCAATCCCTCTATCCATGCATCCATCTATCCATGCATCTATCCATGCATCCATCCATCCATCTATCCATCCATCCATCCATCCAGAGCAGCGTTACCTCCTATAGACATGTGTTCCTTACATTACCAAAAGGCCTCTGGGTGCAAAGCAAAGGATTTCCCTTTACAGAAATAGTTTGGCAAGTTGAGGCCCTTTGGAGCAGCTGTTTGATTCCTTTTTTGGCCGTGCCTCCATACCCAGTGGAGCGCCAGCTAAGAGAGGAGAGGAGTACATTTTCCTGTCAGCCTCTCCCCTCATGACACCATTAGTTTGGGATGTCTGTAAATGATTTGTACTGGTGAAGTAAATGAGTTTTTTCTTGTGCTTTGAGTGAGTAAATGTAGAATGCTGTTATTATTTCCATTTCAATTGCTAAAAGATGTCAAAGAATCTGCACTGTATAAGAAATGCTCATTTTTAATGCAGGCAACCAGTCTAGGGTGTACCCCGCCTGTCGCCCCAAGTCGGCTGGGATAGGCTCCAGCATGCCGCCGCGACCCTAATGAGGAGAAGCAGTATAGAAAATGGATGAATGGATAGTTGTAGCACGGTGGAGGAGTGGTTAGCACATCTGCCTGAATGGGGTTGGAGTCTCCAGTGGAACATTTCTAACGTTTGCAAGTTCTTTTCTCCGGGTACATGCATTTGATGTTACTTGTATAGTGGAAATTGCTCATAGGTGTGAATGTTAGTGCTTGTTTGTAGGTGTGCTGCTATGTGGACCCCACCTCTCACCCTGAAAGTCAGCTGGGATAGGCTCCAGCTCACCTGTGAACCAACAAAGGATGAATAGTTACAAAAAACACTATTTAAAACACAACCTTGGTTGCTTTGTGTTATTTTGGATCTCTATGAAACAGTTTCACGGCCCGCTAGAGGATGCAGATTGAGCCAAAAAGGCAGAGGATGATTATATGGTATCTTAGAGGCTCACACGTTTGCTTTTTTTTTTTTTTTTTGGCAGCGCTTGAGGCTGAATTAAGAGGGAAGTGTTCCTCTGTCGTTATGCCGACGGTGTTGTTTGTGCTCTCTGAGTGAGAGCCAAGTGGCCCACAAAGCGCTGGTCTGGCTGTATCACTCTTCTTAAGTCTCTCTCTGCGTTGTGGTCCACGAGTATAAATAGCTGCTGGTAGTTTAAATTGTACTTTTTAACCCAAAGTCTCCAAGATGTCGTTAAACAGCAAAAAGCTCCATAAACAGAATGAATGAACAGCTGCACACAGCTGCTTTAATGAACCCAAACAGCGTCAAAGGCTTTGTCGTGCCAGCTGAAGAGAAAGACGCTTTACGAGGGCCAGGCACCAGCTGATGCCAGGAAACGTTAGTGGGACAGGAAGCTGATAAGTGTGCACGGCCACTAAGCAGACCCTCTAGCAATTCACAATGTTGCGATTGCGTCAGTTCATGCAAATTTAACCAGTCCTTGCAAATTATGTGCAGCTTCTCAACTTTGTCCGATGCACGCTACCTCTCACACACTTTGACTCACAATTGTCATTTTCACCAGTGGGATTTGTCCCTGACACACATGTTGCACAACGCATGACACACACGCATGTACAGCTTGAATGTCAAGGAGGACCTACGTCCAAGTCTGAGTGAGGTAAAACAACAAGTGGAAACATCTTTTCAAAACTATTTGTGTGTAAATTAGCACATTTTGTTACATTTGTTAAACTTCTGTGCTTTTTGGGGGGTCAGGGTTACAATGAACACTTCAAGCATTGATAAATTAATAAAATCACAAGCTGATGCAATCTTATTGAGAAAAAAAAAAGTTCAACTTTTTGACAAATTCAGGCACTTTGGGCCGTGACAGTTAGTGATGTGTCGGTGCGAACAACTCCTCTTTAAGTGCCGGCTCTTTGAAATGAACGACTCGCAAGCCAGCTCGCATCATTAGGGGTCAATTATTTTTTATTTGTTAAAGGCCAATGTCATTGGTCAAGACATGTGGCGGCGTCTGTGTCGACAATGAGCAGGGAAGTGGCGGGGTTAAGCACACACAGCACAACAAAGCTGCACACCAACAGGAGGGAGGGAGACATGCGCTACAAAGCGTCTGTGTAGTCTCTCAGTCGTACAGGAGTTGTCCATCGAGGGAAAAGCTTCTTGAGACGTCATCTGTACTTCTGTGAAGAAGGTGTCGGACGTTTCGCTCCTCATCCGAAGAGCTTCGTCAGCGAACTAATAAGTGCTGGTAGCCTAGGCCTTAAATACAGTAAGAGTGGGCTGAATTGGTGTGCCAACACCCTCCTTCTATTGGTTCCTTACACTAAGCCTGGGCGGAGTAGTGGTATAATCCTCTCCTGCTATTAGCACCTCCGATAAAAGGGAAGTGTCGTTCCCTGAGTTGGGTATGAACGACTCTGATACTGGCTCGTTAGCATCTATTGTTCTGGCTCGGCCCTGGCTTCACCTCATTTGCAAGACTAAGAGCTGTGGGTTTTGGTCTCAGTAACCTGCTGAACACAGGGTCCAAATTAAACCTCAGAGGTTTAATTTGGACTCCGCCCATTTGGACCCTGTGTTCAGCAGGTTACTGCGTCTCGAGAAGCCTTTCCCTCGATGCGCTACAAAGGGTAAGGATAAACATGAGTGACAGAAAAACACCAATCTTCAATAAAGACATAACTGTTACCTGGATGCTGCTTTTTCTTTTATGTTTTGTTGTGTTGTGTGTTGTTGATGTTGTGTTGTTTGATTGTAAATAGTTACAAATTTGCATGCAGAGATTTGACCTTGTCAATTGAGATGGGTCTTTGTTTTTGTACTTCATGTTATATATTTTTTGGAACTGTCTATTGACAATTTCAATAAATCAATTTAAATAATAAATATCTTCTTACATTAGTAATTCAGTTTGCACAATGTAAATAATTTGGTAATAAATTAATTTAAGAGAACAAAAACATCTGAGGAGCCACTTAGGCCATTAGGCCACTCTCGAAAAAGAGACGGAATTTCCATCGCTAGTGACAATCACACAAAAATCCCAACAAATTCTGGAAGGACTGACTAATGACACAACAAAAAAGCTGGCAAGGCCAGCGGGGCGTTGTGTCCAGGGGCTGTGGGAAATCTGAGCAACACAAAACTATTTAATGTGGCTCTAATTCCACTGGTAAGTATGCAGAATAAATATGACTTGCAATTGGTCTTAAGTGAATCCAGCAGGTATTGAACACTGACACGACATCATCATGTGTAGTCAAGTCCGCGCTTGCCACAAAGCAGCAAAAGAGTTGTTGAGTGACTCTCAAACCTCCACAGTGACTCGGGCCCACCGAACTGGTTCTGATTCCAACATGATTGATGGCGAAAGACGGGAAACACGTCACCATTTCCCAACATTAGATTTACCGTTAAGCCTGATGATCAGTGTGCGCACTGATGAAATGATTATGAAATGATTACAGTCCAGTACAGCTCTTAAAAAGCTATTTCAGTGGAAAAATATAATTAGAATGATATCTCAGTGTATACATTCTGCACGATTAGCACTTTTGACCTGGTTTGCTGTGAGAAAGAATGTTTTCCTACTGCCACACACACACACACACACACACACACACACACACACACACACACATACTGCAGGCATGAGGTATTCAAGGTCTTATTTAAACACCCGTTCAAGTTACCAAATATGGTTCCTTTCCTATGAAATGACTCATTTGACAGTAAAAGTAAATGAGTGCACGCTACAGCTAAAGCATTCTTAAGGAATGTCATAAGTCATAATTAAAATGGGTGTTATTCTGATCGGGGAAAGGATTGCTCCACATGAACTTTGACCATCCCCAAAAGCTGCTGCAGAAACAGAGAAGACTTCTGTCCTGTCAACTGACTTTCCCCTCCTGTCACTATCCTTGACTTTTTCAACCCCTCGCCAAGGCAACCCCCACTCCGCTCCCTCTGCGGCCTCTAATTTCACATACACACAAACACACACGCACGCACAAAGTAGAAGCGGACTGTTTTCCTTTCAAATGCAGCACAGAGGGGGTTTTCTTTCTGCAACAGCAGCTCCTCAAGGCTCTTTTATCACTCGTCTCACGTTGCACGTCACACCGAGACCTACAGCCATCAATTCATCCATCCATTTGTTCATCCATCCACCCACCCATCCATCCATTTATCCTCACTCTGGGGTTTGCTTCGTTACGTAGGAATGAGACAGGCATCGGCATCAAATGGGATTAGCAGCAGCAGGCAGAGAAGGAGGAGGAACCAGAGAGCGATAGTTTGCTCTAAGAAGCAAGCATAGCAATGTCTCATAAACATCCCAAACTCATCCAAGAAACTATTTCCATAACAAGACTTGCCTTCACTCGACTTAAAGTTGAAGTGAAGCAGGTACCGACATCCCCATGCAAAAGCAAACAAAGGAGAGAAGTTTTCTTTCTACCTTCCAAGTCCTCGTAGTGGTTCCCCTGCAGCAGCGACTGCAGTGCTGTCAGGTAGGAGCGGCATATATGACACGCTGACAGACGCCCACCCTCGGGCTGCATGAGTCAGGCTGTCTACACCCCCCGCCCCGTCACAGTAAAAGCACATGGGCGCTTTTCAGAGTAAAAGCTCGGCCTATATGTTTTAAGATGACACTTTATCATTCTTCAGGCCCGTAACCAGATATTTTTCGGGGGGTTCAAAAATCTGAGTGAACGGACCTTTTGAGAGGGAGCGAGGGGGGGGGGGGGAGTCCCCCCCCCTCCCAGAGCAGGGAAGATTTTGCATTTGGAGCCCGAAAAAACAGTTTTCTGATACATATTTTGGACAGACATAACAACAATGTTATTTCCTCCAAATGACAAGCTTCATCAGTTTACTGGGCGACTGAGCATGCCATGGCTTCAGTGGTGGATGCTATTTCCACAGGCCTACACAATATGAATCACTACAATGTGTTTCAGCCTTACCTATCGCTCATTCAGCATCATCTTTCTTGGAAAATATGTCCACCACTTCCTCCAGGTTGATAACCTTTTTGTAGTGAATGTGGAGAAGTGCCAGCGAGGTCAGCCGCTGTTGCGTCATACTGGCCCTCGTGTAGGTGTTCAGACGATTCAAGGTACTGGCACTTGGCTCACATTCACACCATGTTACTGGGATGGTACAGGCCAACTGAAGGAGGACCCTGATGTTGGGGAAGTGAACGGGATTGTGTGACGGTCCACAACTTGATGTGGGGGAATGCAGCTCCACAATGCTGTCGCTTGAATGCATCACATCCAGTCAGGTGGATTATGGACTTCTTTTAACAGCAGTGTGTCCTGTAACAACACTTTTACAGAGGAATGACAGGTGAGCGTCCACTTTGGTCACGGGATAATCATGTCTCATTCCTAACAGTTCTCAGCACTTTCTACAGCAATTTGGATTCCATTTTACAAAACAAAAAAGTGTTCCAATTGGTTGTGATGGTATAGTATATTGGTTGGCTAACCCTTTCTAATTCCCCTTCACATTATTATCTTCACATTTTATCATTTGTCTCACAGGTGCGCTGATATTCATACAATGAAATATTTTGTAATCCAATTTACAATACAGGACAAGTTAACACATTCAAACTTCTTTTGCATGATGTCCCTGAACACATCTCACGTGGCCAACATGGCTGCTGCTGCACAGCGCAATACTAAATGAGGCCAAGCAATTAGCATTACCAAAGTAGCAACAAGTAGAACATAGAATGTTACCTGTAACAACAGTTTTACAGAAGAATGACAGGTGATCATCTACATTGCACATAAATGATTCCAAGTTAGTTCAACAAAGAAACTGCATTAAAGTCTATAAAACTTCACTCAACAGTGCAGACTGGCTCTTTCCAATTAGTGAACACGATCAAATGCACATGACGTTGTATATGACAAAATATAAACACACAGTAAACATTACATCACCAAATATCCCACAGTGCAGTTCTGAGCACTTCCTGCAGCAATGTGCACATGCCACTATTCACCAGCAACAGGCGCTGTTGCAACACTTCTGTCATCATTTATCACAGCACATTTACACTCCGTTACAATTGCACACCTTGATAGCAGCTTTTTTTTTTCTTTTTTTTTTTTTTAACCAAGCGGACCTTATGTGACTTATGTGACTTATGTGGGGAAGTACGTATGTACTGTGAATGTTTCTATGTATGTGTGAACAGGTATCTCTGTAGCTGTGCATGTATACACTCCTGATAAAATCTTAAGACCAGTTGAAAAATTGCTAGAATTAGTGTTTTGCACATTTGGATTTTAATGAGGTTTAAAGTATAGCTACAATATGCAAACACAGACCAAAAAACATTTGGAACTTGTAATTTCAACAAAACAAAAAAAAATGAAATAGGTTGTTTATCACCTGATCAAAAGTTTAAGACCACAGGCTATACTTGACAAAGTCTGCTCAAAATCTGCTTATTTTATGTCAGGCATTCACACTGCCATGCCCTCCTGATGGAGGAGCTTCAGATGGTGCGGGATCGTCAAATGGCGGCTGCTTACGTGCAGATGTTGCAGCGGGCATTTCTCATGACTGATGGCCCTCGTCTGTGTGGTTGAGGTTTTGGTTAGCTCCGGTGTTCCACTGAATGAAAAAGCACTCCAGATCATGATGGCCCCCCCTCCACTGTGCCGGGTAGAAAACATCTCAGGTGGGATCTCCTTGTCATGCCAGTAACGTTGGAAGCTATCTGGACCGTCAAGGTTACATTTTATCTCATCAGAGAATAATTTTTCCACCTTTCAATGTCCCATGTTTGATGCTCCCTGGCAAAGTCTAAACGGGCACTTTTGTGGCGTTGAAGGAGACGAGGTCTTTGAATTCCTTTTTTGTTTTTGAAAGCCTTTTCCCGCAGATGGCGTCTGATGGTTATTGCACTGCAGTCGGCACCAGTAAGGACCTTCATGTGGGTGGAAGACCGCCCTGTGTCTGGATGGACAGCCAATGGGATCCTCCGGCTCAGCGCAGGTGTGATGTTTTTGGGTCTACCACTTGACTTTTTTGTTCCATAATGCTCAGGATCTTTCCAAAACTTAGAATGACTGATTTCCTGCTCCCAACCTCAGCAGCCATGGCACGCTGCGAGAGGCCTTGCTTATGCAGCTCCACAATCCCACCACGTTGAAAAAGACAAAGCTTCTTAGCTTTACAATCAGGAGGGCATGACAGTGGGAATGATGACACTACATCAACATTTGGAGCACATTTGGGCTTTTATAGCCTATGTTCTTAAACTTTTGATCAGCTGATAAACAGCCTATTTCAGTTTATTTGTTGTTTTCAATAAATTACTTTTCCAAAATGCTTTTCGTCTCACTCCCCCTTCTTGCGTTTGCATATTGCAGCTCTACTTAAAACCTCATTAAGATCCAAATGTGCAAAATGATAATTCTAGACATTTTTCAACTGGTCTTAAGATTTTGATCAGGAGTGTACTGTATATACGTGCATATGTGTAAACGTGCAATTGTCACTGAGAACGTATGAAAGGAGGGGGACTGCCTCTCACCACCCAGCAAGCTCCGCCCCACACAGCCAGGCCAAGCCCCCACTAACAGAGAGCCACCAACCCCACGGGGTCAGGCAAAACTAAGGCCGGCCCCCCAAGAGCCCAAGGCACAATGGGGTAGGGGAGCCTTGGGAAACAACAAAGAATGGGCAGTACTGTGGATTTGGAGTAGTTGAGAAGGTGCTAACACTGTTGATGAGTGAGATACATTTGTGAGATGAAAAGTGTGAATTTAGGAAGAGTAATACATCATCAGCATTATCTTAGGATGAACATTTGTTGTGTGGATGCCTTTAATATTTACATGATGTCCAAATGTGGCTTCAATGAAGTTAGCAAATAGTGAGGGAGAGAGTGGACAACCTTGCCTAGTTCCTCTTTGCCAAGTATTGTCTGAAGAGATCTGATTGTTGGTCCAAACAGAGGCCTTGGGGGTGCTACACAGTATTTTGATCCATGCTCTAAATCAGGAGGGGCCATTACGTCGATGGCGAGCTACCGGTAGATCGCCAAGGTAGTTTGGGTAGATCGCGTGAACGTCACTTTGTAGTTGTCATATGACATCAGTCAGCTGACATTAAGCTCCCCTCCTGATTGGCGCTCGCTCCTCCGCAGCGTTTCAAGCTACACACGAAGATGCAACTTTCATCTTTATGATTGTGATGATGGATGAACTAACTCTGCTCTAAGATGTCTATATCTATAACTAAAGTTATCTGTTCACTTGTAGCAGCTAGCTATGTAGAAAAAAAGTGTATTGTTGACTGGCTTTGCTTGACATCATGAACTCTCCGACAGAAATCAGTGTTTTCTACACGTTGCCTTCTTAAACTATTATTTCATGATGACATTAAAAATGTGCCCATTGGTGAAACCTTTTCAATATGTTGCCTTGACTTGGGCTGCATTGTCTTTTGCATCATCATTTTACATTCTTGTATATGGCTAATGTTTGCTAGCAAATGCTAACTGGAACTGTGTGCCCTAATGAACATTATTTTTTTAGGACTTTTAATGATAAATGACGTTAAATATTACTTGATTCAGTCTGCCTGTCTGTGATGTCATCTCCATGCGCCAGCAGACAACAAAACGTAGCGTGGCGGATGGCAGAGGACGAGCCAGCAAGCGAGAAATAATTCAGCCACCATTGCGGTCCAGTGTGTGGAAACACTTTGGCTTTTGCAAAGAGGGAATGTTCTAAATAAGTCGTTGGCTGTTTGTAGGATATGTAAAGGTCAAGAAAACACCACGGCAACACCACAAATGTCTCCAACCACCTACTAAGGCGCCATGGGATCTCACATAACGCTGACCTCTTGCAGTAGCAATGATATTAATATTGTAGTATTTTTATGTTGAAAAACAAAAGCAGAAGTAGCAGGTAAACCTACTGTTGAAACGTTGGTTACACTGACTGTACTTTTATTGAATATTGAAAATAAGAGCAGAAAAGGTTAACCTCCTGTTATGTTCATTCAACCTCAAGTGTTGGCTGCACTTGATTCAAATAAAATGGGAACGCATTTGCCATTAATTGTTGTTCACTCGTTTGTTTAAACCCAGAATTAACTTATATCTGATTCCCTTACAAAGAAACAAGGGGAATGTAGGAAAGTTTACCTGCACTGTCCAGTATCCAGGTATTTATTTCACAGTCACACTGCTTGAATTTTTGGCAAAAAAGTTACTGAATTGATTTAAAATTACTGAATCATTTTGGGTCATATCCTGAATCGTATCAGCAGCAATGAATCATGATAGGAATTGAATCATTAAAATGAATTGTTCCACCCCCAGTGCGCGTGCATTAAAATGTCCCTACAATGCATAACCTTCTGCACGCTACACTCCTCCACACTCAAATGCATCAGTGGGGAGCTGTGTCATCATCTCTTTTGGCCTCTCGTGCAAAAAAAGGTAAAAGACATACAAATATGTTGTTGGCTCGGGTGCTCGGGTTTATAAAAATGTATAACTACGTCTTTGGTATTGAATGAGTTAAGTTGTAGTTCATATTAAGTAATAAGTAATTTCTCCAAATAACACATGCCCAGCCATTGGCTGGCCACCAGTCTAGGGTGTACCCCGCCTCTTGCCCCGAGTCAGCTGGGATAGGCTCCAGCATACCTGTGACCCTAGTGAGGATAAGCAGCATAGAAGATGGATGGATGGATTTCTGCAAATATTTAGTTCATACTTTAAACAAGGAGATGGCGGACATCTGTAACTTCAATCTGAGCAACATTTGTGGGTGTTTCTACAAAACGTTCATACGTTTATGGACTTTGAAGCCCCTTGTGCGTGTGGCAGTTCGTCCATACTTGACCCAATACTGTGCTAAACCGTGTTCGGGGTGGCAGGAGGGGATGTGGTGAGTTGTAAAAAAAAAACGAGTATGTAAAAAAAAAACGTGGAAGTAGTGGTAGCGGTAGTAGATCCTGCTGTAAATGAAGATGATGATGGCTGGGTTGGAAGTGTATCACAAGCGGATGAGACATTTTGATGAGCCTGCTGATGAGCGGGTATCGTGGAGACAGGAATCTGACAAATTCTGAGCCTGGTGCTGTCATAATATGCAAAATAGATGAGTACATTTACTTCCATCACAATCTTGAGGTCATACTGATGCTTTTTCTCATTTACAGTACACCTTTACCACTAACCATTTTCAAGCTACAACCTTTTCAACGAGTCATCAAAAATAGCAATCAAAAGCTATATAATAGCAGAGTATTGACGTGCCTTCGCTTGTCCTAGCGCTGTCTCATGCTGCTTTGCCTATGCTTGGATCTTCCTACTCGCCACTGTTGACTCTTTTTGACCATCTACCCTAATGCATCCATCCATCCATTTTCTATACCGCTTCTTCCTCATTAGGGTCGCGGGGCATGCTGGAGCCTATCCCAGCTGACTTCGGGCGACAGGCGGGGTATACCCTGGACTGGTCGCCAGCCAATCGCAGGGCACATATAAACAAACAACCATTCACACTCACAGTCATACCTATGGACAATTTAGAGTCGCCAATTAACCTCATCTGCATGTTTTTGGGAATGTGGGAGGAAGCCGGAGTGCCCGGAGAAAACCCACGCGCATACGGGGAGAACATGCAATACCTACCCTAATGCAATGCCGGTTATTGTTTTTACACTTTTGCATTGTACATTCTTGTGATTTCTCTGAAGCCCTGGCCAGCGCCTCCGCTTTGGGGCTCATTCACACACTGTCACATTAAATATGCTTCCAAACACTTGTACAATGTAAAGGGAGAACATTTCTCTATTTTCAAATACCTTTATAATCAGAAATTGTGTGGAACAAGCAGCATATGAACAATTTAACATAAATAAAGAAGGTGCTAGCTGGCCCAAAGTTACGTCAGCATCCTCTGATTGGCTGATCAGTGCAAAACTGTTTGACAAGCCAAGTTACGGCAACAACAGCTGACTGAGGAGATGAAATTGACACCTCTGGTGAGTAGATGTTTAACCCTAACCCAATTACAATGTATTTGCTCACTCCTTGTATTCCAAATGTACTGTTTGACTATTTTAAATACACAAGGCAGTATAACAATGTAGTACAATAGCAGTTCAGGTCTATAATCACTGTAAATCAATGATATAACCGTCATAATACACATAGAAGTGATGAAAGGGTTAATAGTTGACAGAAACATAGGTGGATGCTGAGTGACACGAAGAGTTAGTAGTAAGTAGACATAGTATTGTATGTACACAGTGGTTCCTTGTACTTTGTAGGCATCAACTGCTTGTACTGTTTCTTGAATTGGCTCATGTTAGTGTTTTGTTTGATTTCTTCACTTGATCCCTTCCATAACTTTATTCCACGTACTGATGACAGCATCTATTTCCTCACCGCTAGGTCTTGTTTAGTCGTGTAGTTTATGTTTAATCCTTTTTAAAGCCTGATTAAAGACTTTTTCTGCTCACTATTCACCTCTGCTCTGCATCCCATGGTGATGTATTCGACAGCAGGACATAACAGCAGGATAAAGACGGAAATCCTTTTCCAAACCAGGATTAAGAATGAGATCAAAATCAGGATTACCAAAGGACTGTGATGAAAATGAAGATAAGAATCAAGACTATTTCTGTCATATCATTTATGAAGGTGCCCTGTGATTGGCTGGTGACCAGTCCACGGTGTACCCCGCCTCTCGCCCACAGTAAGCGGGGATAGGCTCCAGCATACCTGCGACCCTAATGACAAGCAGATAAGCGGCATAGAAGATTGATGGATGGATGGGTTATTATGAAGATACAATTTGGGATCAAATTCATAATTGAGATTTAAATGATAATTGAGACCAGAATCAGGATTATGATTCAGATCACGAGGAGAACCCGGAACAGTGTTGAGACTGAGATCATAGTGAGAACCAGGATCAAGATCAGGGATCATGACCATGGTTGAAATCAGGAGTAGGATCTTACTTCTGAAGGGGATCAGGATTAAGCCCAAGATTACGATCACAACGGAGATCAGGATTCAACTTTTGAATGTCCAAAACTCATTAAGACCAGAAGCAGGACTATGATTCAAACCTGTATCAAGACAGACCGAGATCAGGGTCAGAATCAGGATAAAGACTGTGACCAGCATCTGGATGGAAATCATCATTAAGATTTCCTAATCTAACCCTAACCATAAGACCAATGTAGAGATCAAGCGCAGGATTGAGGTTAGAATTTCAAGAAAGTTTTAGGATGAAGATGAAAATATCAGAATCCAGGCTGGGTTCAGACTGAGACTGAGATACGGCTCAGGAGCAAATAATCCAACAAGCAGAGGTTGTTATTGTGTTATGAGTCTTTGTCACAGCAGTGTTCAGCATAACGGAATGTTCCTTCCGCAAGTGTGATTCCTGTAGTTTCCATGCTGTCAACTCTCAGACATACGAGTCCACTCAGGTCTTCTGTTAGCCCGGCCTCCGCTCACCCCGTGAGGAAGGTCAGCTCGCACAGCTCTCTTCCTTATTTGGAAACTTTCTCCATTCCATGCAGGTCATTCTAGCCTGACCGACCAATCTCGCACCGAGACACTGGGGAGTCTCACCCAATCCTGGACCTGGCATGTCCTTTTAAGGACTGCCCATCTCTCAACACTGAGAGCTAATGTGACATTTTTTGCTTTTTAAAAAAACTCTCATTCAGCTTTTAACTTGCTTCCTTTGCAACCTCTTTCCTTCCCAGGCCTCACTTTGTAACGTTACAGTGGCGAACCACATTCAATGTGCTGCGTTTGCTTTTCACAAAAACCACAGCAACACCTCAGTAAGCGAGCGGGCAAGCAGTTGTTAATACTTCATTAGGGACTTGATTACTTCCACCTCGTGAACACAAACACACTGCTGAGAGGGGAGCTATGAATCACGGCGAAGGTATTCCACCAATGCCGACAGCCACAGCTCCTTGCTCAGCAATAGAAGGAAAAGAGAAGGAAAGAAGACTACACCTCCAAGCTAGTGGATTTATAGCCTGTAGTCAGTCCCTTACAAACAGGCACACAACCATTCATGCCTACAGAATGTACACTTTGTGTATTCAGTCAACAGAAGCCATGTTTTTGGATTGTAGGAGGACGTGAGCACAAGGACAACATGCAAACAAAGTCAAGGCTCAAGCTGAGATTCCCACACACACACACCACTCTTCTATCTTGCAAAACCTCCATCTTGATCATGAAATCCATCCATACGTCATAAAAACACACACAACCCACTAGGCTGTAGGCCTTGAACACTGTTTTGCACCTTAAAAATGCACTGTTATCATGAATAAAAACAAGGAATAACAGATCATATATACAGATCATATAACCCTAACCCTCCCCTCAACTCCTTTATAAATGTATTGTTTGTACATATGATTGCAATTGTTTTGGAAGCTAAGATGAGGCTGATGCCAGCAGGTCTTTTGGGCTTAGAGCGCAGGCGCTGCCAAGCGTCTGGGTGCACTTAGTGAGCATGAATGAACCACCTTGACTCGCAAGCTCACAAAAGCTCAAATGCTCACTTTACAAGTTGTGTCTTCATGACATCACAAAGGAAAAGGCGCCTTCCTTCTCCTTCGCTGCACATCTTAAAGTGGAGCAACGATCAGCTACAGTCAGCTACAGACATGGGAGCTGTAATTTTGATGGTTTAGTTCTTCAGCCAATAGGCTAACCTAGCATGATGTTTAACATGTAATGTTAGCATGGCGCTCACATAGCTATGCCAGTGTTTCTAACGTTTGTGTGGCTTGCAGTGCCCTTATTTGGTGTTCCTGGGAGGAGTCACATTGCTTGCTGTCATTTGGTCAGACCTTCTTAAGCCTCGGCTTGTCACATATTGGACACCAGGCCATCTTGGGTGGGGGTTTGCTTTATTCCTGTGCTCAGTGTTGCTTCTTGCCTTCGTGCTGTTTGCATGCTTGTTTTTAACGCAAACCTGTTGCCCTTGCGTTTTGGTAGTATGGCGCTCCAACTGCGAGCATGGCTTTACCTTTACCTTTTGTCATCTGTGTTTTTTGTTCCCGACTTTGTTGTTGGTTTTTGGAATAAGCTTTTGTATTTTTGAAACTCCGTCTGTGCTTTGGGTTCCAGCTTTCAGCGTAGCTGCCGATGGTTCTGTCCCACTCTTTAATTCCACTCTTTGCTGCACGTTATATACATGATATCCTTCCTGCTTTTTACAGCTATCTAAACGTACTTCTTGGAGACACACACTGTGTCAGAGATACACAAGGCTCATTAGCATTAAAGCTACACACACACACACACACACACACACACACACACACACAAAAGGGTGTGTAGGGGTTACTAAAACCACTTTTAAACTGTCTCCAGCATAAAAGACAACACACGTCCAATAGACTATTTTGGCTCCTCTGAAACTTAATTGAACATCTGAAATTAGATTGCAAATGTACCCAAAGTTCTGGCAGCACGATCATGCTCCACCCAACCATCCATATGTTCACCCATTTTCTTCCACATTTCCATTCCATTCCATTTTCCTCCGCTTATCCGGGTCCGGATTGCGGGGGCAGCAGTCTCAGTAGGGAAGCCCAGACTTCCCGGTCCACGATCACCTCCTCCAGCTCCACCGGGAGGACACCAAGGCGTTCCCAGGCCAGCTGTGAGACATAATCCCTCCAGCGTGTCCTAGGTCTTCCCCGGGGCCTTCTCCCGGCTGGGCATGCCCGAAACACCTCACCAGGGAGGCGTCCGGGAGGCATCCGGACTAGATGCTCGAGCCACCTCAGCTGGCTCCTCTCGATGTGAAGGAGCAGCGGCTTTACTCTGAGCTCCTCCCGGATAACCGAGCTCCTCACCCTGTCTCTTAGGGTGAGTCCCGCCACCCTACGAAGAAAACTCATTTCAGCCGCTACTATCCGCGATCTCGTTCTTTCGGTCATGACCCAAAGCTCATGACCATAGGTGAGGGTGGGAACATAGATCAAACGGTAAATTGAGAGCTTTGCCTTCCGGCTCAGCTCTCTCTTCACCACGACGGTCCGGTATAGCGACCGCATTACTGCAGACGCTGCGCCGATCCGCCTATCGACCTCACGCTCCAACCTTCCCTCACTCGTGAACAAGACCCCGAGATACTTGAACTCCTCCACCTGGGGCAGGACCTCATTCCCAACCCGGAGGGAGCAATCCACCCTTTTCCGACTGAGAACCATGGCCTCGGATTTGGAGGTGCTGAGTCTCATCCCAGAAGCTTCACACTCAGATGCAAACCGTCCCAGTAAATGCTGCAGGTCACAGCCCGATGAGGCCATCAGGACCACATCGTCTGCAAATAGCAGAGATGAGATCCTAGTGCCCCCGAACTGGACTCCCTCGACACCTTGGCTACGCCTAGAAAATCTGTCCATGAAAATTATAAACAGAATCGGTGACAAAGGGCAGCCTTGGCGGAGGCCAACGTTCACCGGAAACAGGCTTGACTTACTACTGGCAATGCGAACCAGGCTCCTGCTCCGGTTGTACAAGGACTGAATGGCACGTAGTAGCGCGCCACCAATCCCATACTCCTGGAGCACCCCCCACAGGACACCGCGAGGGACACGGTCGAATGCCTTTTCCAGCACATGTAGACCGGTTGGGCAAACTCCCAAGTACTCTCCAGGACCCTTGCACATACATACATACATACATACATACATACATACATGACATGAACGTACTTCTTGGAGACACACACTGTGTCAGAGATACACACGGCTCATTAGCATTAAAGCTACACACACACACACACACACACATACACACACACAAAAGGGTGTGTTCTCAGTAGGGGTTACTAAAACCACTTTTAAACTGTCTCCAGCATAAAAGACAACACACGTCCAATAGACTATTTTGGCCCCTCTGAGACTTAATTGAACATCTGAAATTAGATTGCAAGTGTACCCAAAGTTCTGGCAGTACGACCATGCTCCACCCAACCATCCATATGTTCATCCATTTTCTTCCACATTTCCAGAGATATAATCCCTTCAGCATGTCCTAGGTGTGCCCCGGGGCCTCCCATACCCAGAACACCTTGACCATCATCTACAGCTCCACGCACACAAGCTTGTTTCCATCATCAACCAGAGAAGACAAAGCCATCTATCTACCTCCCACTGACAGCGTCACCATTAGGGTTGGCCAGTGTTTCAATGTGGACGATTCTGGTTCCGATTCCTTCTGTGTCCTAACGTTTCTCAGTTCTGACGCTTTTAAGAGGCAGGGTGATACAAGTTAGCATGGTTTAAATGAGGGTTCTAACCAGAGGTCTTTTGGGATGAAACTTTTCCATGAATTGTTTAATGATATCAACTTATTATCAACTTTACCATGAATTTCTTCCAGGGTTATTTTCAAGCAGCATAGAAATAAAGCATTCAACGTGTGTTGGTGGAAGCTAGTTTTATGACTGGAAGGCCGGAAGTGTGTTGTGTCAGTTGAGAAGGTCCCTTGACTGTTGCCAATAGAGATGTACTGCAAGTAGATAAACTTGCCTAGCTGTAGCCGTGTTTATTTAGCATCCTGAAACTCTGGCTTATATCGGCATGAGACACATCGCATTTATTGCTGGACTTCCCTGATTCTGACCGCTTGGAGGAAGTCCATCGAGCATCAAAGACGAGGTATTACAGCCAAAATTGTATTACATTTGTTTTTGTATTTTTGTTCTACTTGCTATGACATTGTTTGGTCATTAGGGGGTGTTTTGCATACACTGTTTGATGTTTGGGTATAAAGGGATGACAGTGATGTCGCTCCAGGGATGCTACCGGAAGAAAGCATACAGTCTTTGACTGTGGTGGCGGGAAAGATGTTGGCTGGATTCCATGGAATTTGACGTTTTGATGCACTGGACCTTGTAACGATGGACTTTGATGTAAGTATGTATGTATGCAAGTATGACTTTAACTCAAATATATGTCTGAGTGTTCATGATTGGTTTTACCGCTGGCAAATTAGCCACGCGTCAGACAGATCTTCTGGTAGCAAGCAGTGTGCCTGTTAGCGATACATGACAGGACGTTACACGAGGTACTGTGTTATTTCTACACCATGAACGTGTGAAGGTGAATAATGTTGGTGGTGCACCCTCCTTTTGCATGATGCCCACCGCTCTCTTTTATGACGTTAAGCCAAACTTTTTAGCTGCTGCTTCTCGGCTGGTGCTCGCCGGCTTCTTGGTCGTTGGTGTTCCTGGTTTTTCTTCCTGTTGGCGAAGTGAGCATAGAAACTAGGAATGGAAAAATAAAAACATTTCAACGACCCTAGGAGAATGGGAATTCCCACTGATGCTCGATGCCCAACCCTAGTCGCCAAACGTGATCCCTGCACAGATCAGTGAAAAGTGAAGGATGAGGAAAACAGCAAACTATGGATCCATCCATCCATAAAGTCACACCACAGATTGCCGACGCAGACACACACGGGTGGCAGCTGGCACATGTGATGCCACAGCAGCAATACTGTCAAGGCAGGCGGGGTGCCTGAATTCCCCACTTTTAACCCTTTCACAACACTATCATGTCCCCCAGACTAACCTGTCTATCGTGTGGCGAGCCTGTCCCCACCCCCTCAAAATGCAAACAATTGGCGGTGACGAGTACTCACAGCTTAGGTTTGGGCTTGGTAGGAAGCAGGGGGCCCTCTGTCCCAGGGGATGGAGACAAACTGCCAGGAGTGGGAGGTGAGATTTGGGACGGAAGTGGAGGAGGAAGCGGCAGAGGAGGAGGTGGGGGAGGCGTGATCTCTGCAGGTGGACTGGAAGGAGACGGTGGTCTCGCGGGTTGTCCGTTTGGCATGTAACTTTTCTGCTTGTGTTTTTCCTTGGAGGCCGGAGGTGATGCTGACATGGTGGGCCACGACTCTAAGTCTTTGACATGAAGAGGTTCAGTAGCAGGCTGAGGAAGCTTCTTGGGTGGCAGCTCCAGGAGACTGATCTCTAAGTCTCTAAGGGGAGGTGGTGGGAAGGCCGTCACATCATCAAACCCTGAGTTATCTCCAGGCACGCCGTTACTGGACGAGTCCTCCAATCCTGAGGGGGATAAACATGGAGGAAATTGTAAGATTTAGTCTGATTCCCCCTCCTGGAAGAAGATTAAAAGGCTTTGTATCATCTGATCTCAAGCAGTTCCTGTTTATGCAAGCCTCCCTTTGACTGTCGTGAGTGCTGCACAAAGCCGCTACAACTTTAGGTAGGCTACACCTGCACAATCTAAAAGGATTCAGTGGAAACATTCTTCACTCCAGTCCTGTTGGCACCAGTAGTTAGCATTACTAAGTGGTTGCTACCACAATCTGCAAGCTTTTTTCACCACAGCTCTATCTGCTGGATGTGCAGGGTCTCTGCTTACGGCACACTTAACACCAATACAAGTGGGCTTAAAAGATCTTCAGGGACCTTGTACATGAATTAGTATTGCTGGAAATGCGCATGCACAATCAGCCAAAAGGCCATTTTTCATTTGTTTTCAGATTGTTCAGCTAGAGAATGCAGCGACCATTTTCACTGGTGGAGGGGTCAGAAAAGGTGGTGCCTTCGAGAGAGGAGAGATTGCGTGAGGCAGGACCACAGATGGCGTTGGCATCAACAAGAAGAAGGGAGATGTCCTGAGGGGGAGCGTGATCAAGGAGGGACTGGAGCTCGTCATAGAAGGCGCCCTTCTCCTGGTCATCTGGATCCTCCCGTGGTGGTGGAGGAGGAAGCAGGCGGTGAGCGGAGGGCTGCCCACAAGCTCCCAGCTGATAAGAGAGTGTCAAGTTGACCGAGGAAAGGCAAGTGTGACCATGGTTGATGAAACTGCTGTGGAGATCCAGAAACATTCATCCGAGCAATGGGTGGAATCCTTTTGAAGAGCAGTCTGGTTTGAGTCTATATCGTCTATATCGGGTGTCGTGACTTCACCGGGCAGGGATTTTGGCCCTGTGCTGGCCATCATCACAAGGACATGAGGATATTCTTGATGCTCCTCCACTCGAGACCATCATACATTTCCTTGGACTTTGGAGCCAAAGTACAGGACTTGAAGAAGTTGAGCTGGACCACACTTACAGAGGACAGCTAAGTGGACAGCTTGTTGGTGACGCTTCCTTGTCGTGGGTTCCCAAGGACTGGTAATTCCCCACAGGGTAAGTGAAGTGCTCGACACGGTTGTTGATGGCCACCATTTTGAGACGGCTATAGCGTGGCTGTATGCCATCATCTTAGCAGGCCTGCAATGTTTAGCTGAGGTCAGAGACCTCATAAAAGAGCATAAACTGAATTGGCCATCAGATATTACGTCGGCTTTTTAATGTAACGGCGTTGTGCATTGCTTTGGTATTTTGGAGCTTCACTGCTGTTGTTGAATGTCTTCATGACAACCTATCATCATGCTAGCGTAATTTCTTTTTTATATATTGTGCTATAGCAAACAAGAAGTAATTCAGGTGTCCCTGCTTACACGGGTTCCAAATTAGGCTAATCAAATGGTTTGCTGCTTCTAAGAAAGAGAGTTTTTGGGTGGCTAAAAGACAGGAAAAAAATTACACTTAATGTATGTTAAAAAAAAAAAGGCAGAGAGTGTGCATGGCTAGAAACCATGTGAATACGAAGCCCTATCATAGAAAGAAAAAATAATAACAGTAGGAGGTCTTACTGCACTGTTCTCTGACAGTTGAAGGTCAAATCAGCCAGCTCATAAACCACAAGTGAGCCTGGTGATTTACCTACAACACAATGAGTCACTATTCAACCTGCCAGTCCTTGCTAGATGGGCATTACGTTACCCATCAACACATCTTATGTGACGCATGTTTGTTGACTCGCTGTTTGAAAGACCGCTGGACGGTTGTTACTTTGGTACTTGCGTTTAATGGCTTCTTTCTACCCCACTTCAGGTGTTGATTAGCCTCTTGTGTGTTCAATATCATATCACATGTATATCATACTGATTGGTTAACTATTCCATTACATCCGTCTGTGTAGGCTCTCAGTCGTACAGGAGTTGTCCATCGAGGAAAAGGCTTCTTGAGACGTCATCTGTACTTCTGTGTAGAAGGTGTCGGACGTTTCGCTCCTCATCCGAAGAGCTTCGTCAGCAAACTAATAAGTGCTGGTAGCTTAGGCCTTAAATACAGTAAGAGTGGGCGGAATTGGTGTGCCAACACCCTCCTCCTATTGGTTCGTTACACTAAGCCTGGGCGGAGCAGTGGTATAATCCTATCCTGTTATTCACACCTACGATAAAAGGGAAGTGTCGCTCCCTGAATTGGGTATGAACGACTCTGATACTGGCTTGTTAGCATCTATTGTTCTGGCTCGGCCCTGCCTTCACCTCATTTGCAAGACTAAGAGCTGTGGGTTTTGGTCTCAGTAACCTGCTGAACACAGGGTCCAAATTAAACCTCAAACCACCATTCCGATTCAATGATGGGTTCTGTTGTTTGACAAAAATAGCTTCCTTTACTCCTCTTTCAAACCATCTGTTTTCTTTGGCCAAAATCTTTACCTCGCTGTCCTGAAAAGAGTGATTGGTAGCTTTAAGGTGTAGATGTACTGCTGATTGAGGACCACTAGCATTGTCCCTGCGATGTTGATAAAGCCTTGCTCCTCCACTCGAGACCATCATAATCATCATCATAATCAAAAAACAAGAAATTCAGTCTTTCACAGATCACATCAATGCGGTGGACACCAATATCAAATTTACTCGCGAGGACACTAAAGAAAACCAACTAGCCTTCTTAGACTGCAAGGTAATTATAGGAAAGGACAGACAGCTACTTACAGAGGTCTTTAGAAAGGCCACACACACTGACCAATACCTGCTTTTTGAATCAAACCATCCACTACAACATAAACTAGGGGTTATTAGGACCCTCCAACATAGAGCGGAACAAATACCAACTAGTGCTGAGGGAAAGAAAAAGGAGACACAACATGTCCAGAGAGCGCTCTCAACCTGTGGGTACCCACGGTGGGCTTTTAACAAATGTCAAAAGAAGAGAGTAGGGAAAGAAACCCAAAAGCCCACAGAAGCAAAAAGGAGAGGAGTGGTAGTCCCTTATGTAGCGGGGGTCTCCGAAAAACTCCAGAGGATCTTATGGCAACACAAAATTCCTACCTATTTCAAACCAGTAAATACCCTGAGACAAAAATTAGTGCATCCTAAAGACAAGGCTCCAAACCAGAAACAGAGCAATGTGGTCTATTCCATCCACTGTAAAGATGAGGAATGCAAAGAGCACTACATTGGGGAAACTAAGCAAATGCTCCAAAAAAAGGCTTTATCAACACCGCAGGGACAATGCTAGTGGTCCTCAATCAGCAGTACATCTACACCTTAAAGCTACCAATCACTCTTTTCAGGACAGCGAGGTAAAGATTTTGGCCAAAGAAAACAGATGGTTTGAAAGAGGAGTAAAGGAAGCTATTTTTGTCAAACAACAGAACCCATCATTGAATCGGAATGGTGGTTTGAGGTTTAATTTGGACCCTGTGTTCAGCAGGTTACTGAGACCAAAACCCACAGCTCTTAGTCTTGCAAATGAGGTGAAGGCAGGGCCGAGCCAGAACAATAGATGCTAACAAGCCAGTATCAGAGTCGTTCATACCCAATTCAGGGAGCGACACTTCCCTTTTATCGTAGGTGTGAATAACAGGATAGGATTATACCACTGCTCCGCCCAGGCTTAGTGTAACGAACCAATAGGAGGAGGGTGTTGGCACACCAATTCCGCCCACTCTTACTGTATTTAAGGCCTAAGCTACCAGCACTTATTAGTTTGCTGACGAAGCTCTTCGGATGAGGAGCGAAACGTCCGACACCTTCTACACAGAAGTACAGATGACGTCTCAAGAAGCCTTTTCCTCGATATTCCATTACAGCTCTACTGAGTACTTTGGTTACCTGCTTTACTTAAAAGCAATGATTACTATTTACAGTACCAAGAAGGTGGCTTAGTGACCGCTGTTGTTGGTGTGTATTGCACTGCCCGTCTTTGTGTGTGTGCTTACCTGCTCAGTCTAAGGTGCGTTGGCCGTGACCAGTGTGGTTATTAACCTGGCTAATTGTTCCTTTGTTAGTCTAGCTTTAATGTTGCCTTACAGCTCAGTTGTCATGATATGATAGTCTTGTTACATGTGAGCAGTCACACACTGCACACTTCCACCATACACTCATTCATACCTGCTGCTGTTTTATTTGAAAATCAGCTTTGCAGCTTTTGCACAATCCTGCTAACGAACTGACTAACCAACTAAAAGTGATGTAGTTATGTAAATAACATTCATGGCAACCCCAATAGATTGTGTTAACATTCAATGTTAGACGTTCTGGTAGATGTTGTTCAACCAATCTTGCTCAAATGTGACACACAATTGCTTGATGCTCCCGTAAAGGCGGGTGCCTAATTTCACAGTGACTCAACTCAATACCCAAAAGTTACTGGGGGTGTTTTGTAGTGCACTGAAATGTAATACCAGCACCACCATGTGGTGTATTTGTCAGAGAAATAATAGCACAAGCAATACAGTATGGCTGCATGTTTTCACACATTTCCACGTGCAGTACTTCTGGGGTACCATATGTTCTTATACTTACACAAACAAATACAACTTCCTCACATGACTGTACTGTACATGAGAGGGGAAATATATCAGCGTCAGACAAACCTGCAGAGATGGTGAGCTGGGCTGCGCTCTGAACAGAGCCATACGAGTTCGAGGCGGCGCAGCAGAACAGACCTCCGTCTTCCGGAAAGGCCTCGGCAATCACCAGGGTGCAGATCTCCTCTGAATAAAAAAGTAATAACATATGACAGGGAAGGCTACTTGATCCCAAAATGTTCTGTTGCATTATAGAACATACAGCGTTCCATGGAATCCACACAGTCATCTTTTGTTCTACAAAGACAGGCTCTTTTAGGCCATCCAACCTGCGTTACATGGTCGACCACGCTGATGGAGACAGCTACTGCGTAACACGACTACTACACCAATTGTAAACACACTGGATTGGTGTCCAGCCAATGGCAGGGCACATATAGACAAACATTCACATTCATACCTATGGACAATTTAGAGTCTCCAATGAAGCTAACCTGCATGTTTTTGGAAAGTGGGAGGAAACCGGAGTACCCAGAAAACCCACACATGCACGGGGAGAACATGCAAACTCCACACAGAAAATTTAGCATGATTTAGCATGATTTTGTATGGAAAGTGAGAAAATTAGAAACCTTTTTAGGGTTAGTTGATAAAAACATTGATAAAAACATTTAAAAACACCTGAGCATGTCAACTATAAGTTAGCACTTTCATCTCGTGCCTTTTAGGAGTGCTTGTTTGTCACGCTTTTGGGTTCAGGATGGTAAATGGTTCATGGACGTGCATATCAATCAATACAATAAAATAATCAACTTTTTCTCAGGTTTCCTCGACATATTCTGATCAAACTAAACAGCACTTCTGGGTCTAGATGTATTTCTTGTCATCAAGGGTTGGTCTCCTGTTGTTCCAAATGATGTGGGAAATATTGAATTCTGGAGGAAAAAAACCTCTCATTTCTCTAAAGTACATTGTTTCTTTGTAGTCATGTCTTTTTTTGGCAGTAAATGTGGCCTCGAGGCAAAAGCAGTCAAGCTGCCTGACTGACTTGTTGAGTCCAAACGAGACACCCCAACTGGAATGTGGCGTTGACATGCAATTTGACACACAAAAGGACGCATTAGAAGGACAGGAGGACAGCAGCGTAGTCTGGTGACACGCAGACTGGTGAGTCAGCGGACAAGCCGGGATGCAAGGTGAGGTGAGTCATAGTCTGGGACAGCTAACATCTGAAAGTTCACGTGCGTGTGAGACATGTGCATGTTGTGATTCAGTGCCTGGTTACAACATCTGACGACACCAGGTCAAACAGGTAATCTGCCGCTTTTGTTGATGCAACCGTGACATTTCACGTTTACGAAAGAAGGTACGGGACATACCTTGCTCCGCTGCGGATCGAGGCTCTATTAAAAATGAGAGGTATGTTAGTTAAAAGGCTTGGTAGTAGATTTAAAGTCTACCATCGGAGAATATGCCTTACTTTTCTGGAGAATACGAAAATCCGGGGAGTCTAGGATCTCCTCACCTTGGCGGTACCACCTGACCTGCAGAGGTGGGCCTCCACGGACCCTGCACTCCAAGACCACCACTTGACCCTCAGATGCCTGGGCATCCTGCAACACCTGGAAAAGCACCCACAAAAACATATTACATAACTCTACAATTTCCATAAATTCACCTTTCATGAGTTGCACGGCAATAGAGTGACATTGGCACGACCTTGCTCCAAGGCCTATAACTATAAAACCAGGGAGACTGGACAAGCCAGACAACAGCACATGTTTATTGGCAGCAGCAAGCAACAGTCCAACTTCAACTACAACAAAATCAGGCTGCAAAGGAAGGCCAGCAACAGCATTTGAGTGCCTCTTCTCTCAAAAGTGGAGCACACGATCCAAGACGTGACAACGCAACACACACCACTGCTGACTGGACCACCACCTCCGTAGCAGGGCTCCACACCAACAGTACAATGTCCGACACTGTGAGTGATCTCCTCGCGCACGTGCGACCACATAAAAGGATGGGTCCCGTGTTGAGCTAACACGGGACGTCCCTTATTACCCTGAGAATGAAAAATAGTCTGAAATGTGGCGTCAATTGATGACAGCTTGTCAGTCTATCAATGTGATCGCTCACATTAGACTGGCATTGAAGATTGATACTTTATTATCTCCAAGAGAAATCCACAAGTTCCACAAGAACTATTCTACCATCGTTGTTTACACATTTTGCCCGTCTCTCTGGCAGCAGCTAGCTAGCCGGCTAGCTAGTTAGTCTCTGGTCCGCAGACTCCAAATGTGACTTTTTTATTGTCTGACATGTAATACTTGGGTCAGTACACTTCAGTAAGTATACTGTGTGCACAGTGTACTACCTGAAGCAGCAATGTTTACAGTCTGCATGACTGTCGCCCTCACTGGAGATGTGAATATTTGCACTGCTATGGGGGGCTCCTTGCTGCCATTATTTCAAGTTACTCCCTAACCCCCTAACCCTAACCCTAACCCTGCATTCCGCTGTACTCCTCAGTTTGAGCGCACTTACAGTATGTACTCAAAGGACTGTATGTAAGTATACAAGTGCACCAATCGAGATGCGACTGCAGTCTCTAGTGTGAGTAATCAGCATCTGGCTTGTAACTCCTAAAAAGCTACACCTGCGTCTACGGCTGATAAGATCCCATCTCAAATCCAGGTCCTGCAGGTCCATGCACAGGTCCTGTGCATGGCGCACAGGGGCCATCAGACATACCCAATGTGGACAAAAGTGTCGGGACAGTAAAACATACAGGAAGTGAAGGAGGAACCCCGGTTGACGACATGCCACAACGTGTGTGTGAGACGAGGCGTACGGATGACACAACACAGCACTGACTTGGCTGCAGGCGTCAGGCATGATCAAAGCTTTTGGAAAAACACCTTGTTAGGAACAGCTACACAATCTAACATGACCCACTGCATTTCTCACATTTAATACACGTGTTCACTTCATAGTTGGACTTACTTTAGTGACTACAGGTGGACCTGAAACATCGACGCTGCACAGCGATGACACTGGGCTCTGCATCTGGAGGATGACACACAAAAAAATGCATTTGGTGCTACTGGACCAACGTAATCTTATGTGGCGTTACCCGCTGCAGAGGCTGCGACAGCGCCTGGACCAGCGTGGAGCGATGAGGCGGGACCTCAGGCGTCTTGGGCGATGACGAGCGTATTGTCAGGGACATGGAAGTGCTTTTCTTCTGCAATCTAAAAGAATCCACGCAAACAGAAGAACACAACCCTTGACGTTCAGTGAAGCGTTGCAGTTTAAAGTCCCATTTGACACGACTTTTCAACAAGTTTACAAATGTGACTTTCAGAGTGAGGTTTCTAAGCCCTGCCTGGGACACACTGCTTTGAGTGTGCATAGCTTCAATGCTAATGAGCTGTGTTGTGTGTATACTAATTGTGTACTTTTCACACACTATGACTGCCCAGTAATGGTCCATATTTCACATACAGCCATCCCTGGTTTATAGCCGTTAATCGCTTCCAGACCCGACCACATTAAACATGAATTTCTGCAATATAGGATCCATCCATCCATCCATCCATCCATCCATCCATCCATCATCCATCCATCTTCATCCGCTTATCTGAGGTCAGGTGGTGGGGCAGCAGCCTAAGCAGGGAAGCCCAGACGTCCCTATCCCCAGCTACTTCGTCCAGCCCCTCCTGGCGGATCCCGAGGCATTCCCAGGCCAGTTGAGAGACATAGTCTCTCCAACGTGTCCTGGGTCTTCCCCGAGGCCTCCTACCTGTCAGACATGCCCCAAACACCTCCCCTGGGAGGTATCCTGACACCTCATCTGGCTCCTCTCATTGCAGACCAATATAGGATTCAATGTTAATAAATGGAATATTTTTGTAGTTAGAGCATATAGAAAACCTGTTTATGATTTTCTAAATACAATTTGTAACATTATTAGAGCCCTGTAGACATGAAATAACACCCCTACAGTCACCAGAACACTCCTATTCTTTGTTTACACCACATTGCACAGCTCTTATACTGCAGGGGCTCAAGAGGGCTGCTAGCTAGCAAGCTAACCAGTTAGACTCAAACTTATTTCATCTAAACTTAAGAAGTCAAAAACATACCACTTCCACATGGGATGGGAGGAGAACCCCGGTAAGCTAATGTGTCAATGTTTTGTGTCATTACTGCCGCCTAGTGACCACATTACAGTGTTCCCTCGCTACATCCCGGTTCACCTTTCGTGGATTTGCTGTTTTTTAAAGTAAATTTTCAATATTTTTTGAACAGCATATGAACAAGAATTGTGTTGTGCGTCCTTGTGGTGTATTAGAGCGATGTATGGGTGCTGTGTTGTTTGTGTGTTATTGTATTGACTACTGCTACCAGTAGAGGGTATTGTATACTCATGTTGAAGACGTGTGCAGCGCCACCTCTCTGTGTGTTTACATGCAGTAGGAGCACATTAGGAACCCACAGTAGACAATAGAACCACAACACTCCTTATTGGCTAAGAGAGAACCTGCCCATTGTGTTCTTCGTCCTCATTGGCTGTAGACCATTGTCAATCAATTTTCTTTGTGCTGTAGCTAGCAAACTAGCTAACTGTGTGAGCTGCTTGCTAACGGCCAATAAAAAATAGAAGAAGAAGAAGAAGAAGCTAAACCAACTAAATGAATCTTCGGTTCAAGGAGTAGAACGAGGAGGAGGACGACAGTAGGAGGAATGTTTTAACAAGGATTCAAAAGTGCTCCAGTGCAGGCGAACGGCGCCAGGACGAAACACGGTCAGAGCAGTGAATATGCTGAGTCACTTAATAACTTATTGTGTCCAATCTAGTTGGTTGAAAGTGAGAAAGTCTTGTTGCCTGTCAGATAAAAGTGTATAAAGTGCAAGTGAGGGGTTTACAGCCTTAAAACATATGATTATTGTAAACAAATCAAGTTGGCTACTTGGCAAATTTCACTTATTTTGGGAACCTATCCCCTGTGATAAACGAGGGAACCCTGTACTTCATATCACTTGTATTTCCATATGTTGTGACTAATAATAGACCATTATTCATTCATTCACTTCTAAAAAAATGCATAATATCACGAGGGGCGACTGTACAACGTAGTAACCTTAGGAGTAGGACAGGAGGAATGTGGTGCTTCAGTGTTAGCATTAGCTTTTAGCATCACACTAGGCCAGCATATTTGCATAGCCATGTCTGTACCTCACTGACGGCTGCTTGGCAGTAGAGTGACTGATTTGGCCAAAAACACTTGCCATAACGGCAATCTTTACTGAAATTGACACGTTTACTAGAACAGTACAAAATACCAGAATGAAAGGTTTCCATACTTAAAGAATAACATAAGAAAAAAGGGCTTGAGGTTACTTTCATACATTACAATGTTGTCTGTTCGAAAGGCTCCTCCTTTGAGGACTTACGTAAGCACTAGCTAATTGCGAATTTCCTCTTTTTGAACGTGTTGGCTCACAGTGTAGTTGCTCTGGGTGGTTGTGTATTATTCTCTTCTTGACTCTGTGATTAATCCACTTGCTAATTTCATGCTCTAGCTGCTTGGTCTCGTCTGTAAGGCAGTTCCAGCTAGACGTCTGTTAGTGTATACTAAGCACTTATTCTTTTGTTTTTGCTACTTTATGTTCCAGCTAGCTTAGTGGTTAGTATGGCTAATCTTGTTAGGTTCTGTTGTGGTACCTTACATCGGTGACTCTTTTTCCTTTTTTGTTCCCCTGAGAGTCTGTGACTTCCTAAGAGGGCGGTGCCACGAGGCGCACCTGTAGCCACTTGGCCATTAGGGGCATTTAGCCATCTGGCTGCAGGCGGAGGACGTGAGATCGTACTGCCTTACCCGCATGCTACTAGAGAAAAATCATTTTGTTCCTATGTAGTCGGTTGTTCTAGTTCCTAGCTATGCATTTTTGGTTTAACGAATGCCCCCGCAGTATTTCCAAATCTTATTAATGATGTGTTGAGACATGCTTCACCAGTTTTGTTTTGTCTACTTAGACGATATATAGATTTTTTTCCCGTTCCTACAGGAACATGTGCAACACATGAGGTGTGTTCTTCAACGTCTACTTAAGAATCGGCTATTTGTGGAAGCTGAAAAATGTGAATTTCACGCTTCTCCTGTTTCATTCTTGGGCTACATTGTGGAGAAGGACAAATTAAGAGCTGATCCCACTAGAATCCAGGCGGTGGTCGATTGGCCCACTCCAACATCAAAGAAGCACTTTCAGAGGTTCCTGGGATTTGCAAACTTCTACAGTAGGTTCATTCGTAATTATAGCAGCAAGGCCGTACCTCTGACAAGGCTCCCATCCTCGAAGGTTCCGTTTGTGTGGTCCTAGGAAGCCAATTTTGCCTTTTCTACAACCAAAAGTGCATTTACTACTGCGCCTGTTCTCTCACCCTGATCCATCCTTAAAATTTTTCTTAGAGGTCAATGTGTCGGATACTGGAGTGGGAGCGGTCCTACCCCAGCGTTCCCTGGTCAAACAAATGCTCCACCCATGTGCATTCTTCTCGCATCGCCTCACCTCGGCAGAGGGTAATTATGACGTGGGAAACAGGGAGCTGCTGGCCATCGTTCTTGCGCTGAGGGAGTGGAGGCATTGGCTGGAGGGCGCGGCCATGCCGTTCGTAGTAGTTACCGACCACAAAAACCTGGCATATATCAAGTCACTGCTAAGCTATTCTTAACACACTTTCATTTTTCAAATCACCTACAGACCTGGCTCCCGCAACTAGAAGCCCGATGCTTTATCCAGAGTCTTCGGACCCACTGAACTAGACAAAACCCTGGAAATCAAAGTACCTGTAGCCACGCTGTTGGGAGCGCTGTTGGGAGAGAAGGGTGACTGAAGCGAGCCGAATCACCAGAAGGCTGACCCGGAGGGCAAACTCTTCGTTCCAGCAGACCTGAGGGGCCACTCCTCAAAATTAGGCATCATTTCTCATCTCAAGTGTGGAAATCCTTTTGCAAGGCCTTGGGGGCAAAGGCTAGCTTATCTTCTGGGTACCATCCGCAGTCCAACGGCCAGATAGAACGGGCCAATCGGGACCTTGAGGCCGCCCTTCGCTGCATCTGTCACCAGCACCCTTCTTCCTGGTCCTCCCACCTCCCTTGGGTGGAGTTCGTCCATAACTCCCCGGAGAGCACGGCTACAGGTATGTCCCCTTTTAAGACTGTATTGGGTTACCAACCTCCATTGTTCCCGTCACAGGAGTCCGAGGTGTCTGTGCCGTCAGTTCATCACCACCTTCGTCGGGCACATCGGATATGACCCGGGCTGCACTCTCCAGGACAGCCGAGCGGAACCGCCAGCTTGCTGACCGCCGGACTATCAGCCTGGTCAGGAAGTATGGCTATCTTCAAAGGACTTACCATTGGCGGGGACTTGCAGGAAGCTGGCTTCAAGATTTGTGGGGCCATTCGTCATCAAGTCTGTTGTGAATCCAGCCTCTGTCAAGCTCAAGTTGCCTCCCTCGCTTCAAGACTCACCGGGTGTTCTACGTTTCTCACCTGAAGCCTGTCTCCATCAGCACCGTGTCCGAGGTGAGCCTCCGCCTCTACCGCGCATGATCGATGGTCAGCCAGCATACACGGTGAAGACTATTCTCGACTCGAGAACAAGGGTTGCGTGACAAATTCCTTGTTATTAAACATTTTCAAACCACTTTGCCAAAGGTATTGTTTTTCCCAGTGTTACCTTCAATCACCTTTGATTATTTTTTTATATTGGGGCCTGTGTGCCTCTAAGGACCCTTTAAGGGCAGAGTTTCATAGAAGCAGAAGCAGACCCTGTCAGCTGCTCATTTAATCTGGTTTAGGGGCTGAAGGTTGACTGGGTAATGAGGTAACCCGCTATCACGATTAAGAAACACCCACTGAGGCATGCTTCCGGATCTTGACTTTGACGATGCTCTTTCTCCGTCTGAGTCTGATGATGAAGCTCCTGCAGTGAGACGATAATAGGACAGCTATGTTATACACACACAAACACACACACACACACACACACACAGAGTGTAACCAAATGATGTTACGCAACGCTGACCTTCGATGTAAACTTCAGCGGAGGTGTTGTCCGCACCGAGGCTGTTGGAGGCCACGCAGGTGTAACGTCCGGTGTCGTCCTCGAAGGCTTCGGCAATCACCAGAGTGTGCAGGTCATCGTCCCTCCAGATCTGGATGTCGGGGGAGTCGTGCAGCTCGCGTCCTTCGCAGAACCACCTTGATGAAGACAAAGCAGAGTAGCCAAAAAAAACGAAGGCAGCGTAGCTATTATATAGTAACTTCATTAAATACGTCCTTACAAAATAAAAATTCAAATGTATTGATTTAAATTAAACTACTATGTTGAGAACTTTGTTATGAGTTGTATTAGCTTCATCATGCAGTTCATTGCATGAAATCTGTGCTCAGCATATGCCGATAAATGCCTTTCAACGCAGATCACCTGTGGCTAGTACTATTGCAGCCCGCAGCCATCCACGCCTGCAGTGTCGTCTTGGGCATCATGCTCCTCCCACTTTCCTTCACACTGCACAGGCGTGCCAAAACAAACACAATCATGTCTGCCGTGTGGAACTTAACTACCAACACATGCATGTACTGTACATGTGGGGGTAGCATGTGAAAAAGCTTGACTCAATACGGCATTTGAAGAACAAATACTGGATGGCGTATGGTGAGTGTGAGGCTCACGGTGTGATCATCAGTCAAACGGCAGCTAACGCATGTGGACACTCGCCCATATGTGCGTGACAGTCAGAAGGCTAAGCTAATAACCTGAAAAATGATTGAATTCGGTCAGACGAAATGAGCAGCCTTTCCCAGCAGTGGAAGACATCAGCTTCTCACAACGTCTCAGGCTACTAGCCAAAGCTAACCATACATATTGGAGCTTTCTGTTTTTGATGCTAGGTGTAGCGTTCCTTTCTATGTTGCTATGTGAAATCAAAGTTCCCAAAGTACTCCAAGTATTCCATGTTATGATGAATGTACCTGCTACTACATGTTCACAAATAGATGGAAAATAGATAGAATAGACTAATGAATAGTCCCATTCATTAGCTGCCTCTTTCGACCTGTTTTTCTATCTTTAGAAGGCACAGAAAAGCGAAAGACGTGTGTGTCATGAGGATTGTGGATGATGGGCTAAATTCCCCCCAAAAAGTGTTCAGCATTGGAGCAGCTACAAGCAAGCCTGAGAAAACATGACAAAGCTTCCACAGCATGAGAAAGTGTCCCAGTTGTATGATACGTGTAGGAATGCCAGCACAGTGAAACAGCACAGGCCCTTTAATCGCCAGCCGCAGGGTCAGAGGTCACAAGAAAATTACGGACAGTAGACAGCTGCAGGTGACGAGCTCAAAAGCGACGGTCAGATGGTATTTTTGAGGGGTGGAGGGTGGGTCAGTCTGGACCCAGTGGTCTTTCATAAGGTTTCATTATAGTTTTAAAAAGTAAATGCAAAATTTGCATTGAAATTCAAGACAATGTCATGACATGACGTTACATTGCGTGTAATGTCATGTCATGACATGACATTACATTGCGTGTAACGTCATGTCATGACATGACGTTTTATTACATGACGTTACATTGCGTGTAATGTCATGTCATGACGTTACATAGCGTGTAATGTCATGTCATGACATGACGTTACATTGCGTGTAATGTCATGTCATTCACTCCTTTTGGATAAAGAATAATGATATGCAACCCAGCTAAGAATGACTGAGGGTGAGACAACAAGGTTTCTAGTGACAGACATGTGCAGCAGCTGGTGCGCGCACACACACACACACACATGAATTGACAAAAAAAAAACTTTATTTAAAGTGGTTGTCAATTATTTTCTGTCATGCCCCGAGCAGGGGACAGTAATGTTTTCGATTTGAAATGTTATTGATAAAGTGATCATATGTATTTCTTCATCTGCACTCTCCAGACTCAAAGCCCAAACCAGCAAAATGCAACAAAATGGAGAGCAGTGAAGCAGAGAGCCAAAGTGCACGCTGAGTACCACACAGTCATGCATGTTCGCAGGTCTGCACTAATATTCAAAGTACTCCCTGCCTGTCATGCCCCCCAGGGTGCCCTGCCCCGCTATTTGAAAAACACTGATTTAAAGGAAGATGGCAAATGTTTCCATTTAAACCTGGCACATGGAAAAAGAAAAAATGCCACTTTTTTGTGATGGGATGGGATAGGAGCCTTTTTCAAGCCACATGCCAGTAAAACATTTGAAATGTGCCATACCTCAGCTGTGCTGCTGCTCCCACTTCGTCACAAGGCTGTGCTGTACTACGATCCTCTCAACCTCAGCTTGACACACACACACACCAAGCACTGACACGTGCACACCAGAGTTCACGCAACGCTTGCACTGAGCACAGGCTGGGGAGGCCAGGGCAGACCCGAGTCGCCAAATTTCACACAAGATGGATGTATTGGCGTAGATAAAGTTGAACATTTTCCATAAGATGGTGTTTTAACTTTTTCAAATAAGCGTCAGAGGTGCCACAATAGTGTGCTTTTTGTTAGGGTGGCGAACGGCAGGACACTCGGCCCGGCAATACTTCAGTCATACTGGAAATGTACTCAGACCTGCCTGATCATTTCCACACACATTCCGAGTATGCCTCCTCCGTCCTTCAGCAAAATACTATCAAAACCAAAGACACAAATTCCAAAACAGGACACAATGCTGGTTAGGTTTTGGAATACCAACAATATGTCGGAGAAAAATGTGCCCCCTAAAGTCACTAGAAGAACTCGGGAATTTGAACCGACGTTGTGCAAGACATCCCCGGATTTTGGAGGCTTTAACGACGACAAGCATCAGAGGATCAATGCCACACTTAGTGGCGACACTAATTCCAAAACACAGCAGCTAGAGCGCTCTCATGCCAGTCACTCTCACGACAAACAAAGAAAAACAGGACATTTTCATCACTTTCTTAAAAAAAACATGACAGGACACCAAAACAGGACATGTCCAGGAAAAACACAACGTCTGGTCTGGTCACAACGTCCTATTTTAGTAAGCCCTACTGCGTGTGTGTGTGTGTGTGTGT
>NC_072828.1:31838366-31928366 GCF_027744805.1 Dunckerocampus dactyliophorus | reverse complement strand
CTGTTCTGGGATCTGAGTGCTGTTCCAGTATTTCATGCAACTGGCGGAGCACAGAGAAGATCCACGTCTGGAGCGTTTAGTGCTCACACAGCTGGTATCCTGTCACACGCACACGGTATGTTTGGCTTTACGAGTCCCAATGCTCCTCTCATCCGCTCATAAAACGATCTGTTTCTTTTTACTCTTTTAGTAGAGAGTGTGAGACAGAAAAAAAGGCAAATTGAACGTGGCTCCACATCAAACACATACTTTCTTAGCAGCAGTGCAACACCCAGGAAGAATAAAAGCCTTCAAAGGGTAGATGAGTGTAAGACCAAGGTAATGGCCTCGCCTCTTGGAGCGCCATGTCGCTGCACAGGTGAGCAGAGCAGGTGTGCAGCTGACTGGAGGCCAGGATGACTCAACCACTCGAAAGTGGAGGATGAGGCAATGTTGGCTCCTTGTTGCCCTCTTCAGCTTCTTTCAGTGACGCCTTCTGGTCTTTTTCCTGAGGTATCGCAGTAAAGTGAAGCCGAACACAGACTCGCTCACACTCAGCGTGGAGGAGATTGATCGTAGAGTCCCTGTTAGTAGTAGTACTTTATTAATCCCACCGCAGGGAAATTCACTTGTTGTGGGTTGTTGAACTTGTCTTATTTAACCGTGCTGCTTGTTTGCATGACTCCATCACTCCTTTGTTCTCTCCAGACTGGCCTCATGTTAATCCACTGAGATATGTACACTGTAAATCTGATGGAGCTTTACAGGCTGCCTTTCAGGAGCCAAATGAGCCTTTCAAGTAAACCACACTCACCCGCAAAGTAAGGATAAGGATACTTTCTCTTGAAAACACACCCACACTCGGCAGCACTGTGGAATGATGTAGCAGTGACACTCAGACCTGCTGGGAAGTTAATGCTGTCAATGAATGAGTCATTCAAGAAAAATAGGATTTTACTGAACGTGTCGGATGATCTTCTGCCATTTTGAGTTGGAAGTGATTTTGAACTGGTGGTTCACCAAGCGAGGCTAAGGTTACTTTGGGCTGCCCCACCCACAGGGTCCTAAGATTTCCGCATTGATGGAATTGTGGAATTGGCCAATAAAAACAGAATTTACTGTTAAACACGGAAACTTGTCTCATTTCTACAACAGTCCTTAAATTCCCTGCCTGCCTCCTCCTCCCTTCATTAAACATGACAAACGTGGGTGGGCAGGTGCTTGAGCGCCACTAGGAGTGTATTTGTGCACGTGCATTAACAATGGTAGTATGGCGACCAGTTTAAAAACACAAATACGCATTCACAGGCTGTCATGCGCATACCAAAGTAAGGGGGGCACTGCAGCCTGGACGGTCGTTTCCACGTCGCACGGCAACAAACGTGGCGATTCACAGGAGCAGCTACATGTGGACTGCTAGCAAAGCAGCGTTACTTTTCAGTAGTTTATTTCATATTTGTCAGCAAAATTAATTGAATGTAAAAGTGAAAAAGGTGTGTTCAAGTACGGTCAAACAAAGTGGGACAAACCGCAGTTCGCATGAAACATTCAAAAAATGGGGGATTCCTAACAGTATATTATTTTTGAACCCACCATCCACCAGTACCAGCCTGGATTTTGCTTTTCAGAGAGGTTGTGTACTGAACAAAAATGGACATTAGCACTCAAGAAGGTCATGAAATCTTACCTTGATGCATTCCCACTTAGTATCAACATTTGGGAGCAAACGTGAGGTGACAGAAAAAGGGTAAAAATGCAGTATAGTAGTCCATCTCAGGCCCGTAACCAGGGGGAGTTCGGGCAGCTAGAGCGCTCTCATGCCAGTCACTCTCACGACAAACAAAGATGACCGCAGATGACCAAAGGTCCTCTTGGTTAAAAAAAAAGTTTTAAAAAGCTGCTATCAAGGTGTGCAATTGCAGGCCCGTAACCGGAGGGGTTCGGGGGGTTCGAACGAACACTCCCGCAGACGACCAAAGGTCCGCTTGGTTAAAAAAAAAAAAAGAAAAAAAAAAGCTGCTATCAAGGTGTGCAATTGTAACGGAGTGTAAATGTGCTGTGATAAATGATGGCAGAAGTGTTGCAACAGCGCCTGTTGCTGGTGAATAGTGGCATGTGCACTTTGCTGCAGGAAGTGCTCAGAACTGCACTGTGGGATATTTGGTGATGTAATGTTTACTGTGTGTTTATATTTTGTCATATACAACGTCATGTGCATTTGATCGTGTTCACTAATTGGAAAGAGCCAGTCTGCACTGTTGAGTGAAGTTTTATAGACTTTAATGCAGTTTCTTTGTTGAACTAACTTGGAATCATTTATGTGCAATGTAGATGATCACCTGTCATTCCTCTGTAAAACTGTTGTTACAGGTAACATTCTATGTTCTACTTGTTGCTACTTTGGTAATGCTAATTGCTTGGCCTCATTTAGTATTGCACGCTGTGCAGCAGCAGCCATGTTGGCCACGTGAGATGTGTTCAGGGACATCATGCAAAAGAAGTTTGAATGTGTTAACTTGTCCTGTATTGTAAATTGGATTACAAAATATTTCATTGTATGAATATCAGCGCACCTGTGAGACAAATGATAAAATGTGAAGATAATAATGTGAAGGGGAATTAGAAAGGGTTAGCCAACCAATATACTATACCATCACAACCAATTGGAACACTTTTTGTTTTGTAAAATGGAATCCAAATTGCTGTAGAAAGTGCTGAGAACTGTTAGGAATGAGACATGATTATCCCGTGACCAAAGTGGACGCTAACCTGTCATTCCTCTGTAAAAGTGTTGTTACAGGACACACTGCCATTAAAAGAAGTCCATAATCCAACTGACTGGATGTGATGCATTCAAGCGACAGCATTGTGGAGCTGCATTCCCCCACATCAAGTTGTGGACCGTCACACAATCCCGTTCACTTCCCCAACATCAGGGTCCTCCTTCAGTTGGCCTGTACCATCCCAGTAACATGGTGTGAATGTGAGCCAAGTGCCAGTACCTTGAAGCGTCTGAACACCAACATGAGGGCCAGTATGACGCAACAACGGCTGACCCCCTGGTGTCAGGATTGTGTGCTGCGGTACTGCCTTCTACTGCTTCTCTGTTGCAGCACACTCCTGAGCACCCTGATTGCTGATCATCTTCACCTGTGCCTGATTAGTTGTTCTATTTAAGCTGTGTGCTTACTCACATCCAGTGCCAGATTGTCCCTTTGCTACACCCTGTTCAGCTCCTTCCAGCTTGTTCTTGTGCATTGTGTTTTGGCTTTCTGACCCTCGCTCTGCTCACCTGTAAGTACCTACCTGCCTGCTTGACGTCTTCTGCAGTAGCTGTATTCTTTGGTACTTCTGCTAGTTTTTTGTTAGCAGCTCTTTTTGTTCTTGTCTGTATTTTTCCCTGCTCAGCTCACCTTGCTAGCAGTGTTTTTTGTTACTGTTTCCCGCGACTAGGTCCGGATGTATTTTGGTTGTACTTTGTTTCTTGTGTGGTTTTTGGTACCTTTTTGTTATCCATTTTTGTATTAAAGACCTTTTCTGTTTTCACCTATTCGACTCTGCATTTTGGATTCCTGCATCACGGCCTTGGCCGTTCATAACAGAACAATCTGGCCAAACATGGAATCCGCAGAGTTCGCACATATAAAGGCCGCACTATCCCAACAAGGTGCGCTCGTCGGCAGCCATGAGCAATCCCTCCGGGGAGTTATGGAGTCCCTGGCCGCCCTCGCCACTAGCATTAGCGCTATTTAGCAGCATCTGGGACTTGGCTCTCACCCAGGACAGTCGGAGGGTGCAGCTCCCTCATCAGAGGTTGTTCGAATCGCACCTGCTGCCAGCAGCAGTAATAGTCGCGAGCCTAGCCTCCCACCCCCCCCACGCTTTTCGGGGGAATCTATGGATTGCAGACAATTTTTACACCAGTGTACCCTGATTTTTGACCAACAACCCAGCACTTACTATTCCGACCAGGCCAAGATAGCGTTTATAATGAGCCTACTTACTGATAAAGCAGCAGCGTGGGCTATAGCGGTGAGCAAAGCTAAGCCGGAGTTACGCACCTCCTATCCTGTTTTTTTGGAGGAGCTACGGCAGGTCTTCGATCACCCTATCCGTAGTAGGGAGGCCGGTAACCAATTGTTGGACCTACGACAGGGCAAACGCTCGGTAGCGGCTTTTTCTGTGGACTTTAGAGTGCTGGCGGCAGAAAGCCGATATGATGAGGAGGCTCTCCGCGGAATATTTCGCAAGGCTCTTAACGAGCGGATCAAGGATGAGCTGGCAGTGAGGGAGTTCACCACCACGCTCAACGAGCTTGTCGACCTAGCCATACGGCTGGATAATCGCCTCCGGGAACGTGATCGCGAACGCAGTGAGGGACTACCTGCAGGATCAGCCAAGAACCACCGTCAGGAGTTTCGGCTGATACCACTAACTTCCGGAACCAGCGGAACAGAGGGAGTTCCATCAACGGCGGCCACCGAGGAGATTGCGGAGCCCATGCAACTCGGGGGAAGACGCCTGTCTGCTGCGGAGAGGTCGCGGAGGCTACGACTCCGCCTTTGCCTGTACTGCGGCGAACCCAACCACACCATCAACAGATGCCCCGCGCGACCGGCACGCCGCGCCGGATCTCCTCCTGACGTTAAGGAGACTGGCGCAGGATCGACCGCCGTATCTAAGTCGAGGGAGAATCAGCCTACGCAGGACCGTTGTGAGTATGCTGAAATGCCTCCGGCGTCGGCTCCGACTCCAGCAGCCTTTAAGAGACTACAGGTGACTGGACTCATTACGGGGGGGGGCGTCAATGTTCGGATTTCTGCATTAGTCGACTCTGGGGCGGATGATTGCTTTATTGACTCTAATTTTGTTAAGGAACATGGCATTCAGGGGGTTGAGTTGAGAGACCATAAGGAGGTTCACTCACTGGATGGACGCCCCTTGGCGGTAGTCACTCATAGAACCGTTCCGTTATCTCTTCAATTGTCTGGCAACCACCATGAATCCATTAGTTTTTTTATCGCTCCGTCTCAATCCGCGCCCGTAGTTCTAGGTCTCACTTGGCTCCAGATTCATAACCCGACGGTGGATTGGACGAGGGGACAGATAGTTAATTGGGGCAGTCACTGTTTTGCTAGTTGCTTACGTTCCGCGGTACCCACAGTTTCAGGTAAACCTAGGAACACTGAGAAGATTGATGTCACTGGTGTTCCCGACGTCTATCATGACCTCCGCATGGTATTTAGCAAGGACAGAGCTCAGAGTTTACCCCCCCATCGTCCATATGACTGCGCTATTGAACTCCTTCCGGGAGCACCATTACCCAATGCTAGGCTTTATAGCATCTCTGGACCCGAGCAACTTGCGCTCAAGGAATACATTGCTTCCTCTCTAGCTGCCGGACTTATTCGCCCCTCGTCCTCTCCACTTGGGGCCGGCTTTTTCTTTGTCGAAAAGAAGGATAAGTCTCTACGGCCTTGTATTGATTTTCGCGGCCTTAATGACATTACCATTAAGAACCGTTACCCGCTTCCTCTCATGGACTCCGCCTTTTCGTCTCTTCATTCGGCCAAGATCTTTTCCAAACTCGACCTTAGGAATGCTTACCACCTGGTTCGAATCAAAGAGGGGGACGAGTGGAAGACGGCTTTTAATACGCCACTCGGTCACTTCGAGTATCTTGTTATGCCCTTCGGCCTTACCAACGCACCCGCCGTATTCCAATGTTTAATAAATGATATACTTAGGGATATGATTAACCACTGCTGTTTTGTTTACCTAGACGACATCCTGATTTTTTCTAATTCCCTCCAGGAGCATATCCAGCATGTACGCCGCATCCTTCAGCGGCTGTTGGAGAATCGCCTTTTTGTCAAGGCGGAGAAGTGCGAGTTTCATACCACATCCGTGTCCTTTTTAGGGTTTATAGTGGAGAAGGACAAGTTAAGAGCCGATCCCGCCAAGATCCAGGCGGTGGTCGATTGGCCTTCTCCCAAATCAAGGAAGCACTTGCAGAGGTTCTTGGGGTTCGCGAACTTCTACCGGAAGTTCATTCGTAATTTCAGCATAAAGGCAGAACCTCTGACAAGGCTTACATCAGTAAAGGTTCCCTTTGTATGGTCTCCCGAAGCTGAGGAAGCGTTTACCAAGCTTAAAGCACTGTTTACGTCTGCCCCTGTCCTTACTCACCCTGATCCTGCCTTGCAGTTTATCGTTGAGGTCGATGCCTCGGATACGGGAGTGGGGGCGGTTCTATCCCAGCGCTCACCAGTCGACCAGAAGCTGCACCCGTGTGCCTTTTTCTCACGTCGCCTCACCTCGGCAGAGAGAAATTATGATGTGGGCAATCGGGAACTGCTGGCCATTGTGCTCGCGCTGCGGGAGTGGAGACATTGGCTGGAGGGTGCAGCCCAGCCGTTGGTAGTTATTACGGACCACAAGAACCTGGCATATATACGCTCAGCGCACAGACTCAACTCTCGCCAAGCCAGATGGTCACTGTTCTTAACAAGGTTTAACTTCTCTATCACTTACAGACCTGGATCACGGAATATTAAGCCTGATGCACTATCTAGGATCTTTTCCCCGGTGGAGTCGGACTCACCACCGGAGACAATCGTACCTGTCGCCCGGATACTCGGCGCCCTCCAGTGGGAGGTGGAGAGGAAGGTCTCAGAGGCAGCGGGACAGACGGAACTACCAGAGGGGTGCCCAGAGGGGAGATTGTTTGTTCCTGAACGACTCAGATCCGAGGTGCTGCTGTGGGGTCACTCGTCTAAGATTGCCTGCCACCCGGGGATTCGACGAACCCTATTCCTGGTCTCCCAAAGGTTCTGGTGGCCTACCATGACAGCTGACGTGAAGAAGTTTGTCGCCGCCTGCTCCGTCTGCGCCAGAGGTAAAGCTTCCCATCGCCCTCCTGCCGGTTTGCTTCAGCCGTTACCTGTCCCTGGTCGGCCATGGTCCCACATCGCAATGGACTTCATCACTGGATTACCCTCGTCATATGGCCGGACCGTCATACTCAATATCGTGGACAGGTTTTCGAAGATGGCGCATTTTGTGTCGCTCCCCAAGTTGCCCACGGCCCTAGAGACAGCTAAACTGTTGGTGAGGCACGTCTTCCGCCTACACGGGATACCTGCAGACATTGTTTCGGACAGAGGGCCTCAATTTGCTTCAAGAGTGTGGCGGGCATTTAATAAGGCATTGGGGGCGACCGTTAGTCTTTCTTCTGGTTACCACCCTCAGTCCAACGGCCAGACGGAGCGGGCCAACCAGGACTTGGAAGCAGCACTCAGGTGCGTTTGTCATCGACACCCCTCCTCCTGGTCGACCCACCTCCCCTGGATCGAGTATGCCCACAACTCGTTACCCTGCTCGGCGACAGGTATGTCACCCTTCAAGACTGTTTTTGGTTACCAGCCCCCGCTTTTCCCCTCCCAGGAAGCAGAAATTACCGTCCCGGCAGTTCATGTACACCTACGACGTGCCCGACGCATCTGGCGAGAGACCCGGGCTGCATTAACACGTACAGCAGAACACAACCGCCGGATTGCTGACAGGCACCGGGTTCCCGCACCTGATTACCAGCCTGGGATGGAGGTATGGCTGTCTTCTAAAGACCTTCCGCTTGCAGGGACCTCTCGGAAGCTGGCTCCAAGGTTCGTGGGACCTTACAAGATCAAGGCAATAGTTAACAAGTCAGCTGTCAAGCTGGAGCTCCCACCGGCTCTTAAAGTCCACCCAGTCTTCCACGTCTCCTGCATCAAGCCTGTCGCTACCAGTCCACTGTGCCCTTTGGTCGAGGCTCCACCCCCGCCCCGCATCATCGACGGTCAGCCCGCGTACACGGTGAGAGCCTTATTAGATTCGAGAAGAAGGGGGAGGGGGGTGCAGTATTTGGTCGACTGGGAGGGATATGGACCAGAAGAGCGCTCCTGGGTCGCCTGCTCCCGTATCCTGGATCCCTCCCTCATTTCCGACTTCCACTCCGCTCACCCCAATAAACCAGGTATGCCGCCAGGGGGCGTCTTATAAAAGGGGGGGATACTGTCAGGATTGTGTGCTGCGGTACTGCCTTCTACTGCTTCTCTGTTGCAGCACACTCCTGAGCACCCTGATTGCTGATCATCTTCACCTGTGCCTGATTAGTTGTTCTATTTAAGCTGTGTGCTTACTCACATCCAGTGCCAGATTGTCCCTTTGCTACACCCTGTTCAGCTCCTTCCAGCTTGTTCTTGTGCATTGTGTTTTGGCTTTCTGACCCTCGCTCTGCTCACCTGTAAGTACCTGCCTGCTTGACGTCTTCTGCAGTAGCTGTATTCTTTGGTACTTCTGCTAGTTTTTTGTTAGCAGCTCTTTTTGTTCTTGTCTGTATTTTTCCCTGCTCAGCTCACCTTGCTAGCAGTGTTTTTTGTTACTTTTTCCCGCGACTAGGTCCGGATGTATTTTGGTTGTACTTTGTTTCTTGTGTGGTTTTTGGTACCTTTTTGTTATCCATTTTTGTATTAAAGACCTTTTCTGTTTTCACCTATTCGACTCTGCATTTTGGATTCCTGCATCACGGCCTTGGCCGTTCATAACACCTGGCACTTCACTCCACATTCACTACAGAAAGCTTATCAACCTGGAGGAAGTGGTGGACATATTTTCCAAGAAAGATGATGCTGAATGAGCGATAGGTAAGGCTGAAACACATTGTAGTGATTCATATTGTGTAGGCCTGTGGAAATAGCATCCACCACTGAAGCCATGGCATGCTCAGTCGCCCAGTAAACTGATGAACTTATCTAAATAGGGCAAGCTTGATGTTGGCATTTTGCCCTTAAGCTTGTCATTTGGAGGAAATAACATTGTTGTTATGTCTGTCCAAAATATGTATCAGAAAACTGTTTTTTTCGGGCTCCAAATGCAAAATCTTCCCTGCTCTGGGAGGGGGGACACCCCCCTCCCACACCCACCCCCCGCTCGGGCGCTTTGCGCCCTCGCAAAAGGTCCGTTCACTCAGATTTTTGAACCCCCCGAAAAATATCTGGTTACGGGCCTGCATCTGTGCAGCATGGGACAACATTAGAAGGTGCGTTCAAGGACCGTCAAACAAAGTGGACAAAACGCTGCCAAAAAATGCAAAAATTGTGGGATTTTGAATTGTATATTGTTTTTTGAATAAAATAATGGCCCATATTTCCAAACTTGATATCCCTTTACATAAAATTTGATGTAGTTAAAGTTGTAGTTGCATATTGAGTCCTTTACCACAAAGAGTTTCATGGTTTGGGTATGCTCTGCTGCCATCTAACGTTGCTTCTTTTGCAGTACACCCAATCACCAAGGGAGGAGTCCAGGCACCAATCTTCTGTGGACTATACTGTATAGTGCCTGGGTCTCCTCTCACTCATCGCCAGAACGTCTTCTTATGCACACCTGATTCCCATTGCTCCTTGTTACTCTCTGGTACCCTGGTCTGGTCTTATGCTTTTCGGCTACTGTGACTATTGTGCTTTTTGCCTGCTTGTGTAGCAGTTGACTTGTTGTTAGAGTAGCTTTTCTCTTCTACAGTGTTTAGTGTCTCCTGTTAGTTTGAGTAACAGTGATTTTTTGTTGTACCTTTTTGTTACCTGCTAGCCGTGTGTGCAGCGCCCTTAGTTACCTTTATTCCCGTGACTCGTCCGGTGTCTTTGTTGTACTTTTTCCCTGTGGACATTCTTAGTTCTTGTTTTTGTACCTTTTTTTTGTTTATTGTTATTAAATTCCTTTGTTACACAGATGTATTTTTGTGTCCTATCTGCATTGTGAGTCCTAAGTACGGCTGCACGCCATTTTGTGACAAAGAGATTTACAATAAAAACTTTTTTCATCTGCGATTGAATGCTATTAATTATGAGTTAACTATGAACTAAATGTGATTAATAGTGATTCAATGTTTTAGTCCATTGACGGCACTAATAAAAACAAACATGCAATGTAGTTTTGAGGTAGAGTGCCTCCATTCAGTACCTAAACAAGACAGACGGGACTTTTTAATTCCTTTTCATTTTAAAAGTATTCCCAAATCAGGTGTTGAAAAAGAGGAGTTGTCTTGTATGTTGGGGTCTACATGGTGGTACATCTGCCCATGCAATACCACAGGAGGTAGCAGTGAGTCAAGCTAGTTAAAATGGCAAAGCATTCCAGAGTCCCCCCCCCCCCCCCCCCCCCATTCTATTGGCAGAAGTTGAGGTGGGTGTGAAAGAATGTGTTTCTATTGCTGTGAAGGTTTTGTTATGAAAATGTACTAAACGCTCACACGTTTTCACGTGTGAGAATGTGATGTGACCATAAACGAGAGCAGCTGCAATTTGCAGCATCAGTTCAAACAAGAGCCTTGTTAGAGAAATCTATATACGTTATCACCCACTTTATGAATATATTATTGTTGTACTCTTGTGTATAGAAGGGAGTAAGCAGGCCCTGTGAGGGGAATCAAAGGGGTCAGTCTTGTGTAACTCAGAGACATGGAGGAGGTTGAGGTGCTCAAGGTCACATTCTGTGATGTTAGAAAATTAATTAAACCACACATGTATGATATCACTACACTGACGCACACACATACAGTAGCTAGAGACACAGAGTTCAGCTGTAGTAGGCCCCTTCCTTGAGAAGCTGAACTCTCCTGTAACTAGGGAACGCCCAATAGCAAATAAAGAGAGAGGTTTTTCGGAGAGCGAATCCAGAGCGGTATGGGATACAACTCTGGTGCGTCCCTCCGTTTCTCCTCGCGAGTAAGACAATCTTGCCGTGGTTGAGTCTGTTTCTTTGAGTAGTTATACAGTCCAGTACTTGTCTTGGTTATCTGCAAGGATTTCCCTGACAATGGGTAATAAAATAAGTGAACCATAGCCCCTTTTGGCACCCTCTGTTTGGGTTCTGCGCTGGTTGGTCAGCAGGGAAGACAAGACTCTTGCGTATGATGTGGGTGTCCTGCGAAGACAGTGCGCCCGCGTTTACTGGCAGTGAACTGATTTCAACCAAACTACTTGGAGTTGTAGGAGACAGATGTTCAATTCCTTTCAAAAGCAACAGAAAACATAACAAAGCCTCATGTTGGAATTTCACAAAGTCAGTTTTAGCCCTTCTTGTAAGCATGTGAGACATACTGTATGTGAGAATTACGAGGTGGATTAGTGGGTATTTTAGGATGATGTGTGATAAGAACCTTGTAGGGGCAGGAAAAGTTTCACCTTGTTGGGTGAAACTTCACACCCTGACTCAAGAAACTAAGGGGAAAGCCACCAGTGCAGGGAGAAATAGCCATCTGAGCTTTTTATTGACCATGTCCCACCTTGAACACAGCCGTGAGCATCAACATGACAGCCTACTACAAGAACGTCCAAATCTAAGTGAGCTTTTGAAAAGAACACATTCCTTGTGTTTCCTGCTGAAGTACAACCATCGTGAAGGAAGCCGGCCTTGAGTAGCGATATAAATGTCTTTCTTTACAACTGGATTAAATAAACGGGGATAAGCAAATGTTATTTTTTTTATTGTACTTGTCTTATATTTTCAATGATATATTGTTAAACAGTTCACAAATTGTGTGTTGATACAATTTTTTGTTTGCCTAAACTCTTTTTCCTGTAATCATGATGAACTAATTTAAGGAAAAAAAAATCATTCAATGATCTTGAAAAAGGCCCAATTAAAAATGATCGTCAATGCTGGCCCTGTAATTACTTGGCATGGGACTGATGGCAACACAGCGCTTGTGTGGAGTCTGCTGCCTATCTGACACGGAAGCATCATTCACTCATTTACTCACCTTCTCATTAACCACAACTTAAAGAGATGGTTCATCACAAAAATGCCTCCTCGAAGAAGCAGACATACGACGGGAGAGGAAGTAACGCCGAGCCATTTGCGAGATCTGATTTTTTGGAGGAGGCATTTTTGTGATGCAGGTGTATTACTCTTTTGAATGCATTTTGTTTTGAGAAGCCAAACTGTTTACTTCAATGACCCACCAACTAAGCGGAAGTACATTCTTCATCACCGAAATCTGACCAGAACTGGACTCGTGGGACGAAGTGGGGGTAAGTCACTGTTGATGTACCACACTGCTGATGGGGATGTCATACAACTTCATGTCAAAACATCCCACCTACCCCTTTAAGCCTTGCAGGTGTGAAGAAAGCTTACACTTGGAAGTGAAGACACACAGAAGAATGGATTCTTGATCATGACAACAAGACCACACCCACAAGTTACTCAGCTTCCAGGTGCCAGGAATCTTTTCCTTGCTGGCATGAGCTCATTTTTTCGAGTGAGGAAGTGTGGCAACAATAATGTGTATATGCATACATCGATATGGTGGTGTCTTGCTTAGCATCATGAATCCCTTCCAGAAGGTACGAGTCAAACCAAAACGAACTCTAACCAAAGCAAATGTTCCCATAGAAAATCATGTCAATCCAATTCATCCCTTCCAGACACCCAAAAATGTTAACACAAAGCACATTTTATAGTCAATAATGGTAGCTTTACATGCGCAAAATTATGCAAAAATCATTCCAAATGACAAATGAACTAAACATTTAACATCACTTTTACCTTTTGTTGGGAAAAAAGCCCACAAAAGCATCAATGAGCAAAATAAGACAAAATAAACAATTGACAAAAATGTCAAACATATTTCAAAGTAAATGTCCAGCTTCTACAACCGGTAGATGTGCTGTTTAATGTAGAAAATGAAAAAAAACAGCTGCTAGTGGCACACGGGCTTCCAGCCACGCATGCTCTCTTCGCTTTTATTTTGCTTTGTCTTTGAAATACATGACGTTTATTTTTCCCCCATCTTTTTGCCACCCATGATACTCTCTTTCTCAGCAGCAGCGAACCATTCAGTTAGTCTCATTTGGAGCTCTTACACGCAGGGACGCCTGAATTAGCTCTTGTTAGCGTTTGCACAACATAAAAAAACATTTTCATATTGTCAGTGTCATGTTCTGTGTTGATTTTGCACTCTGCTGCCGCCTCTGTTTTCTCCCTGCAGTGTCATGGCTGCTCTGATGAGTAATTAGGAACACCTGCGATCTATCTGCTGCTCTCCATATATACCTCTGCTCAGTCACTACCCAGTTGCCAGTTATTCCCTTGCCAACCCTGCTTCCTGTTCCTCATTCCTTGGCTCCCAACTGGTCTCCTTTATCCGTGTATCTACCGCCATTGTGTATTGTTACTGCCTCTACCTGTTCTGCACTTTTTTCCCTGCAGCTCATTTTGTTTCTGTGAGTACCCTTTTTTCCTGCCTTGCAGTGTTTTTCGTTACCTGTAGTTTTTTGGCTTATGCCCTGTGTTCTTTAGTTATCTTTTTGTCGTTGCCCTTTTTCCTGCTTAGCAGTGTTTTTTGTTCCTTGTAGTTTTTGGCTCTAGCCCTGCGTTCCTTAGTTGTTCTTTCTTGTAGTCATTTTTGTTTTGTTGTATTTTTACCTTGTATAATAAATAGATTTCTTACTAGCGCTGTGTCCTTCTGCATCACGGGTTCCAATCTTTTTAGTTGGCGTAAGCCACACCGTGACAGTCAGTGACAGTGCCTTGCCCCATTTTGGGTAAATCTTAAAGAGACGCCAGAAACGCAGCTCTTGAGGATTCCCCCTCCTTCGCTCCCCTTCAGTGGTTGTTGTGTCTGCAGGTAACAACGTGATTAAATGTTCACATGTCAGTGTAAAAGTGTGCGTGTTAAAGAGTCATTAACAGACCTTTCTGCATACATATTTGTGCCACATGAGCGCAGTAACAGTTATAAACAAATCCTCTCTGCAAAACTCCACTGCAATCCTCCCCTCTCCGGTCGCTGTTTGCAAAGAGAGTTAAATAAAAGTAAAAGTGATGTTAAATAATCAGTTGTCCGTTTCATTTGTCATCTGCAATGACGTTTGCATCATTTTCTGGATTGACATTATTTTCTGTGAGAAAGCATGCCTTGGTTAGAGTCGGATCTTCTGCGATGGATAAATGACGTTAACCAAGGCACCAGTGTAGGTCTAAGATCTGACTTACAACCGTCACAGTCTGTCTCATCTGAAAGCATCAAGTCCATGTCCTGGTTTTTGCTGTAGACTGAAAACATTTGGGTTTGACATCCAAAGATGAATATGAATCCACCCCATTTTTCATGTGAGCAAAAGTGATGGAACATGTGAGTGACAGGTGTGTTTTGTTGCCCAGGTGTGTCCTGTTACATGACCGTGTCATGGGGGGGCGAACAAGCATTTGTGAGTATGAGAGAGGATGGAAAATAAATCATAGGCATTGCACAAACTTTGCTGATGGTCACGACACTTAAATCATTTGCAAATAGCAAATAGAAGTTCACTTGCTGCCTTCAACGCAACTTAAGTAGGGGGGTTGAAGAAAACATTTCATTCTATATGTGTTATGTTATGTGTATTTCACATTTTTTTGTTATTGATTATATTATACTTTGTATCGTTTGTGTAATGTATAACTTATATATAACTTTTATGGTTAAAACAAACACGAACCCTAACCCTGTAATCTGATAAGTCAGCGTTTTTTCCAACCAGGGCTACGTAGCGAAAAATGAAAGAATGCAAGTTTTCCACTTTGATATTTTGTAAACATATGCTAAGAAGTATCTCAATACATCATATCGCTGTAAAAGATGATTCTGTTATTATAATCCCATTTTTGCTGGGGGGTTTTCAAATAATACCAAATAATTCCATCCATCCATTTTCTATGCCGCTTCTCCTCATTAGGGTTGCGGGGGGCATGCTGGAGCCTATCCCAGCTGACTTCGGGCAACAGGCGGGGTACACCCTGGACTCTTCGTCCAAATAATTCAACATTCTTAAATTTTCTTCTCATGTTTTTTTTCCCCAACGTAATTTTCCAAAATGTACAATTTAATTTTTGTTTTGTTTGTTTCTCATAATAATACCACTTTAAAAAAAAAACATTTTTTTCCTTAATATTTCAACTTTATGCTACTAAAATGACTTTATTCTTCCTCACAATATTGCAGATTTGTTTTCATAAAATTGTGACTTGTTTTTCTCGTAAAAGTACCGCTGTTCCTGTTGTTGTTTTTCTCTTCATTTCCCAACTTTATTCTTGTAAATGTTCTTCTTGTTCTGTTTTGACTTTATTCCCACAGTATTACAACTTTTTCACCAACCTAATTTTCCTCATATTTGTTTGTATACTACTTTTATAAAAAAAACATATTTCTTCTTCACGTTCAGGGGGCGTTATTTTTCCTCATAATATTACGGTGTTATTCTTGTAAAATGAAAATTTTCTTGTTCTGCTACAACTTTTTTTCTCATCACATTTGGACTTCATGTTTGTAAAATTACTGTTGATTTTTCAATAATTTTTGCTGTTTTTTTATTTTAAAGTTTTATTGCTGAATTATATTTTTAGAATATGCTGCGGGCCAATAGAAAAACAGCCGTGGGCCACAAATGGGCCCCAGGCCACACTTTGGACACTCCTGCTCTAAGTTGTGAATACCTGGAAATAAGACCTGAAATGTTTCCATTGGATGTCCTGTTCATCTTTTGATGTCAAATCAAAGTAAAAAAGTAATGTAAAAGTGATGTAATTACCTGATGAGTGGCAGTGGGTTCCCGCTGACTCTACATTCCAGACGAATGGGGCTCCCCTCTGCCACCTCCTGACTCTTCAGCTTCTGGATGAAGCATGGAGGTGACAGAGGTTCAGGTGTGGACAGAACTCCAGTGTGTTGGTTCTCTTGAGAAGCAGGCGCCGCGGCCTGCGAGCCTTCCCGTGGAGCGTCTGCGTCCGCTTGGTGGTGCTTGATCTGCTCTGGCCGGCCTGGTGAAGAGGAGGCGGCAGGGGCTGCTGGCCGCTGGCTCCCAAGAAACACATATCCACTATCGGGGGAGGCCGACTCCTGCTCCACATGCACTGAACCTTTGAAGATGGACGAGAGCTCCTCGATGAAGGTGGCGGCCCGGCTGCAGAACTCGGTGGCCGAAGACGTGCGGTCATTGAGCTCCAAGCCTTCGTGAACTAGCCGAGGTTTATCCTGCTTGTAAACGGGCCAGGCGGGCTTGTGGCAGGTGACCTTCTCAGGAGAGGGTGGAGACTCTCCAGGTGGTTTGTTCTGGTTAACAGCAGCAATGTCATCTGCGCAGGGGAGGTTACTTTGCTGGGCTGAGGTGAGGCTTTCAAGATTATCTGAAGATGTCTGTTGGAGGTCCTGCTCCTGGCAAATAGGAGGATGTTGATCGTCTGGCATGTCACCAAAGGCCTCCCAGGCCAGGTCCAAGCTGCGGTTGATCTCCTCGGCGTTCAGGAAAGCGTTGAGGTCGGCAAAGTCACTGTCGCTGGCCTCTAGCTCAGCCCGCAGGTCTGCACCATCAGTGAACATGGCACCGTTGCCCTCTTTAGCGGCAGCAACGTCGCCTCCTGCCGGGTCCTTGAGCAGCAGAGAGACGGGGAGTGGCTGGTTCCAACTCCCGTCCTGCATTCTGCAAGACATGTCAGACGCATTCGACATTACTGCAGCGATGACGGTTCTAGCTCTAGCAGACGCAGCGAGCTGGGTTTGTGGTGCTAACTGTGCTCAAGCATCACAGGAAAGTAAGGATGCGCTTTTAAAAGTATGCTATGAACGTCAATGTTTAGGGTTAGTGCAGGCAAGTGCTCGGGTGCCTGCCTGAAGAGCAGCTGTTGTTATTTTTAATCCTCCTGGACCGTGCTACAGGCACCACGACGCCCACCCTGACCACAGGCTGGGGGACTCCTTGAAAGTTTCATACCTTTCAAATGTGCACAGGTATGATGAACACAGCACTGTGGGATTCAACGCATGAATTGAACTTAAACGCAGCGTTGGCTGAGAGGAACAACATTAAATATGAATGTGGAAACTTTCCACAATGCCACACAAGCCTGCTGTAGCATTTTGTTTCTATCTAGAAGATGTGCATTCATGCTGACATACAGTATCAGAAGGACATATCATATAAACGTATATGTTAACCCATATGTCTTATAGTATAACTACTGTATAGTGTTCCAGTCAAGGATGATTAATGTCGATATAATCTCAAGAAAAAAAAGGCTCAAACTCGCCTTCAGTTGAGCTTTTTGTCCAAATGCCTTCTGCTGCTGTCACTGGTCCACTTTTTCACCTCCTTCGTTCAGCAGGAATGATCCAAAAATGAAGCTTCTCTCCCCTATTGGTCGGAAGGTTCAGCAAGACCACCTCTCAGGTTCAGGGTCTGGTGTCCCAACTGTCCCAGGCTTGGTCCTGCTCGCTGTGTGGGGCTAAATTTGGCCCGCTCAGCTCAAGTTTCAGCGCCGGCTGCGGGCAACGAGGGAGAGTAGTGTTAAGGTGGAACAGAGGGAAGCTGGGACATTTGCTTTTGCGGTGGGCAGTGTTTGTTTATGACTGCCAGGTTGCAAGGTGGCAGGTGGCATGACACAACACACAACACAACACACTTTGGTGTAAACAAACACAACAAACACAACAAAACATTCCAGTGGAGGCATGGATACTGTATATGCTTTAGATTGGGCGGGGCTGTCACTCCATTAAAATATTTAATTGCAATTAATCGCATTTTATCCATAGTTAACTCATAATGAATCACACTTAATCTCAGATAATATAATAAGCAGGGATGTAAATCTCTTTGTGGTAAATGATTCCATACGCAACTGCAACTTTAACTACATCAAATTTGACAAAAAGGGACGTCAATTTTGGAAATCCATCCATCCATCCATTTTCTATACCTCTTTTAGGGTCACGGGGGTATGCTGGAGCCTATCCCAGCTGACTTCAGGCGACAGGCGAGGTACACCCTGGACTGGTGTCCAGCCAATGGCAGGGCACATATAGACAAACATTCACATTCATACCTATGGACCATTTAGAGTCTCCAGTGAAGCTAACATGCATGTTTTTGGAATGTGGGAGGAAACCGGAGTACCCAGAAAACCCCCACACACACGTGGAGAACATGCAAACTCCACACAGAAATGCCCAAGGGAGAATCGAACCAAGGTCTTCCCATCTCCAGGCTGTTACTGTGTTGGCCAACATGCTAATCACTAGACCACCGTGCGGCCCAATTTTGGAAATATGGAAAATTATTTTATTCAATATATAATATACACTTAGAAATCCTAGAGGTTTTACATGTTTAATCCGAGTTGTAGGCATTTTTGTAATCAAGCCAGACAGTGGACAGTTTGGTGCTTCTTGTCTTACGGCCTTGAACAAGTTCCCTGTCAATCAGTAGCTGGTGTTTAGTTCCCCTGGTGTTATTGCCAGTAGCCTTCTGTGCTCTGCTCATGCATTGATGATGCCTGATAGTAGCGTCCATGTGGTGTTGTGGCAAGTTTTAGGCCAGTATGCAGCTATTCCCTTCTGATGAGGACTGTACAACCTTGGGTTATTTACTAACAAGGAGCTTAGTCTAATTCAGATGAACATCCATATTAGCACCCAGCGGGCTTCTACGCTTGGTTGCAGGGAAACTGTGCCCATATGAGGAGCATCACAGGCCTGAGGAAGACTACTTGGAGTCAGTCCAACACAAGGGTCAGGAGGGATCAGACGGCGGACGTTCGTGCAGCCTCGCTTGGTTTATTTGTGGGCCACTATCACATTCTATTCTGGTTCTTTGTCAACCAACTGATTACAGTGAAGTGGCTGTGATAGCTTTGGAAGGAATTTCCACTGTAAGACACACACACACACACAGCCATATTACTTCATTTCGACTGGTATAGCCTATGGCCAATTTATCTGCGTGTGCAAGAATAGTACTAGAATACTTCTGTTCTTACACCATATACGTGCACAACAATGTGACCTTCTGCATCATCTACATGACACATAATGATACGGAGAGTGTACTAAATACTGTACAGTACATTCTGAAAAAAACGCTGAAATGGTAAAACAAGGGTCAATACTTCTACAATCGTGTAAAATGTACCAACATAGTAAGTGCACAACTTGTTTTACATTAAAAAACACTGGCTGTAAGAGTGAAACCTTTCATTCACCTTTTATTATCTTTCATTTTTTAAAAGCAAACCTATTAAAATTGACAAGTTCTTCAAACTCGTCGATGTGACGTACGTTGCAGCGTACGTAAACGTGTCCCCCAAAATTGCCTGTTTTTTAAAAAGTTTGACCCTTCCGATTTGCCGTCGCTTCACGATGATTGGTTGAGGGGGAAAAAATGGCGCCCCCCACTCACCCCGCGTACTAGCAAAAAAACAATCCATAATATCACATGTGAATTGGCAGTCATTCTGTTCAGTGCATGTAAGAGCCACATAAGCAGAACTGTTTTTATCTTCATGTGGGGTATGTTGCCTAGCTAGTAAAGTACGTGGACGAGTCTGCGTCCTACATAACGAAACAAGAGACCATACGAGGTAAGCGCCATACTAGCATGAACAGAATAACGTCACGATGTGTGGCAGAAAAATCATAAAAAAACACTACAGTAGCTTTACAAGGCAGTGGAGCTGATTACTTAAACAGCTAACTTGTAAGGTATTATATGTAAAGCTATACGGTATATACATGTGATGGTAACACTAATGCATAAAAAAAAGAGTTCTCCAAGCATTTTGGGTTAGGGTTAGGGTTAAGTTTTCTGCAAGCTACTTGTCCAAAATGAAAACTAGCCGAGAGCTACTAGTACTCCTTTTTGTAACAGTTATTGTCCTAGCTTATTTCAAGCCAAACAAAGGGAATACGCTGGTTTTGCCACATCATGAACAAAATGTTGGTGTCCACAACTCACATTTTGCATGAAAACAATTAAAGTCATTGAGTTTATCTGCAACTTGTATTTCAGTATGCATTTCTCTCTAGTGCATGTCTCCAACTTTCATCACTATTAGAGGTACCTTGACAGAGCTATTGAGTTATTTGGTTTTGTTGATATGATTGATTGTACAGTACTTTATTCACATAGCAGATCTCCACTTAAAGAGTGTCCTTGTTCATTGTCCATGCTATTTCTGGTCGTTTAAATAGAGTCTGATTTTAATACTTATTCACATACTAAGAATTAAAGCACATATTCTTTGACCCTTTGGTGAGCTACTGGTTGGAGACCCCTGATCTAAAACGTATAAGAAAATCCCATGCACTAGCTTGTATTTTCTTGTTACTAAAGGAAAATTGGGTACTTGTTTAATGTCCCGTAGCACAAAAGATGCCTGCTTTCCGTCAAGTCGGGGAGAAGCAGCTCCCCAACCCCCTTCTGTGTATGGCATGGTCGCCCAAAAGAGACCTTATCGCTCTGGCCAGCACAACTGGAGAGGTATGCGTAAGGACGAATGAATGATCCTGTCTGGTCTATTAGGGGTGTCACCATACACTCAGCTCATGAGACCATATGCAGCATTGGATTCACCATAGCCAGGTGATGTTTTAAAGGGATAGAAAGTTCATCCTCGTCAGTGTAGTGCATCAATAGTGACTTTTCCCCCACATGGTCCCATGAGCAGAGTTCAGGGGTTTCATCTAAAAATGCAAAAAACAGGGCCCAAAAGTTGTGTATGGCCTTTTCCACACAAAGTATGTGACGTATAAAAACTAGGCCTGTGAAATGATTACAGCTTTTAATCGAATGAATCACACTTTTCAAATGACTTCACCAAGATTAGTCATCATTTGCCACTATGTGTGAAATATGTCAAATTTTTGCTTTTTTTATGAACAGAAAGGTGAATGACAGGACACAATTATATACAGTATGTATTTGTATGTATTAATTGAGTTTTATGAAATTATTTCAAATGTATTAAATTTAAATCAAACTAAAAGATAGCACACATCTGAAAATGTATTTGCCTAACCTTAGCCTTTTTAATAGCAGCAGAACCACACTAAACTGCTTTATTATGAGCCATGAAGGGTTGCGTTCAGAGACACCACGTAACTTCAGTTGAATTCTCATGTTTTGAGTGTAGATGTATTTTGTGGGATTTCCGGGCATAATTTCGGACGTTACCCAAAGCTCATGACTACTTTTGAACGTCTTTCCACTTGAAACAGAAAGTACAAATGATAAGAGTTAAAATAATGACGGCAGTTGTAGTCGCTACTACTCATCATTCATGTTGGTGTGTAGTTATGTAAAGACACATGCCACATTGCAGTAGGTTCTTTTTACGCTAAAAGAACTACAGCTCCCATGATGCTTAGAGTGCAGAATCAGCAAATAGTGTATTTCCAAAGTAGATGTTATCATGTTTTGAAGTCTTATGCAGCAATGGTGTTTTGATCTGACTAAGCTTAAGTAAGTTTGATCAAGTGTAGAATTCCTACAGCTTCTGCTTGGACTGCTTGCATCGCGGCAGCTGTTGAAAAAAAGCATCTCAAACACGTATCTGCCCGCGAACAAGTGACGCTGGGAGCACCGAGTGGAGATAGGATTGCAAGGTTTATCGTGTACACTTAATGTGCGGTTCCAGTCCTGCCTGGCGCACTACCACTTCCATTACGTGTATTATTATTCACAGTAGCATATCATAACACAGTCTGATAGACTTCTGCCTGCCCTTTTCTCACGAGACAATTTTTATCCAACAAGAAATATCGTCATGTTTTAATCTCTCCCTCTGGTGACACCCCTACTTAATAGTGACGTGTTTCATAGCTTTATGACTCCTCCCTGCCTCTAGCTTTTGCTGCATCGCTTGGTTAGTTTCCAGCGGGTTTGGAGCTTGCCGCCCAGCGAGTATATCGGAAAGAAGATCACTGCACTCGCCTGGAGACCCGATGGCAAGAGTGAGTTGTGTAATAATCTTGCTTTCTCGTCAGCTCTTCTGACTGATTGATTACCCTCATTTTGTGAATGCTCAGTTTTGGCCTTCAGCCTGGGAGATACAAAGCAGGTGGTCTTGTGCGGTGTGGAGAAAGCAGAGGTTCTGCACGTGCTCCACGTGCAGAACCCTGTGAGCTGCATGCACTGGATGGAGGTGACGGAAGAAAGCAGGTAGGCTTGGGTCATGGCACTCTGACTCTTCTTTCTCAAGCATCATTTGTAAAATAATCCAGATGTTTGGTGTTCTCTTCAATGTGCTCCAGTGCTCTCGGCTCCTTTTGTCAATCAGAGGATGAATCCAAACGCTTTCTACCCAAATTAGCATCGCTGCCCAAGAGGTACCTCAAGTACCAAGTACACCAGATTAACCAAAGCACAGTCCTGGCTGACCTAATATCATTTTTCAAATTTGTGTTGCTATTCAGCTACAGCACAACGTCAATGCTTTTCAGGTAAGACTGTTTGGATTTCCAGTGTAATTGAATGATTGATTGTATTGATTGCTGGGGTGTTTATACAGTGAGGAAAAGTCTGACGAGATCATGAACCTACTGGGAGAAGTCAGGTAACGTGACTTTATTTTGAAGCAATTAATGTATCATTACAGTATTTGAAAGCACAATTTGTTGGCGTGTAGGCTGAACATACTTGTTCTTGGAGGAGAGGCAGGAAATGTGGAGCTTTATGCCTATGGCATGTACAAGGTTGCATCTTTTGCCGCAGTAAGACACTTATATATTCAGATGAAAGCCACACGATCAGCTTTGGACTTGAGTGACATTTTATTTCACTGTGCAGGTTTCAGGGAGCTGCCGCAGCCTCAGTCTGGCCAGCGACCTCAAGTCTCTGGTTGTCATCACTGAGGTCAAGTCTGCTGAGGACCATGCAGAGATCTGCTTTGTCCAGGTAAAATCATTTGAGGTGGTATTTATCATTTTCATATCACCTCAAAAGTCTGGTTTCTCATCGCTCCCAGTTGGACACGGGCCCACTGTCCGACTGCCTGCCCGAGCTCACCAGGATGGCGCGCAAGTTCACCCACATCTCCACCCTGTTGCAGTACCTGCATCTGTCGCTTGCATGCATGTGTGAGGCATGGGAGGAGATCCTCATGCAGATGGACCTCAGGCTCACCAAGTTTGTGCAGGTCAGTTGGTGGCTTGGTTGGTGGCATTGGTCCTTGGGAGAATATCAGTGATTCTTGTCTTGGTTCCAGGAAAAAAACACAAGCACTCAGGTGCAAGACGAGTTTCTGGAGCTTCTCCTGTGGGGACAGTCCAGGTGAGACATGAATCTAATAACCAGTCCTGCAGTGCACGTGTCCAGTAGGTGGCGACTACGGTTGTGAGAAGCATCATTGGTTTAGAGCAGTGCTTCTCAAACTTATTACAGTCGCGTACCCCTTCGGTAATTTCACAGAAGCAATGCACCCGCTACTCCTGGACACTTCAAAAACATCAGCTTGAATAAACACACAGTGAAACATCTTATATTATATATATTTAATATATTTCATCAACTATTGCGTGATTATATAACTTGCTTTACATAATATACAGGTCCTTCTAAAAAAATTAGCATATTGTGATAAAGTTCATTATTTTCTGTAATGTACTGATAAACATTAGACTTTCATATATTTTAGATTCATTACACACAACTGAAGTAGTTCAGGCCTTTTATTGTTTTAATATTGATGATTTTGGCAAAAAAAAGTAAAGAAAAACCAAAAATCCCTATCTAAAAAAAATTAGCATATTTCATACGACCAATAAAAGAAATCAATCAATCAATCAAAGTTTATTTATATAGCGCTTTACAATAGCCCACGGGCTCCCAAAGTGCTTCACAATAAGACAAAACATAAGAACACAGCATAAATCATAAACACAAAGTAAACACAGAATAAAAACTCTATAAGAAAATGCTTCAGTGCTGCAGAGTGCTAAAAGCCTTTAAAAGTACATAAAATGGGAGTCAACAAGAACTAAAAATGCATAAAATACAAGACCGCCCTAGTCGGTGTTGAACGCCTGTCTAAAAAAATGAGTTTTCAATTTTGATTTAAAAAGGCCGACTTCAGTAGTGGTGCGAATGTCAGTGGGCAGTTTGTTCCACAGTCTGGGAGCAGCGACGGAGAAACAGCGTTCGCCCCACTGTTTGTATTTTGCCCGTGGGACTTCTAACAGAAGCTGTCCCGAGGAACGGAGGGCCCTGCCGTGATTGCGGATAGTTAAAAGCTCCGACAAGTACGACGGAGCAAGGCCGTTAATGGCATTAAAAACAAATACTAAAATTTTAAAATCGATTCTAAAACGAACTGGAAGCCAGTGGAGTGATGACAGCACCGGGGTGATGTGCTCACGTCTGGGCGTGTTTGTTAAAAACCGGGCAGCAGCGTTCTGGACCAACTGCAGACGCGAAATTGAGGTCTGGCTCAGGCCAACGTAAAGTGCGTTGCAGTAGTCCAGTCTTGTGCTGATGAAAGCATGGATCGCTTTCTCAAGATTCTGCTGACCTAAAAAAGGCTTCACTTTAGCCAGAAGACGGAGCTGAAAGAAGCTCGTCCTAATGACAGAGCTAATCTGTTTGTCGAATTTAAGTCCACTATCGAATATGACCCCAAGATTTTTGACATCAGGTTTAAAAAAGGGGGCCAGAGAAACGAAATTTGCTGCAACAGTGTGCAATGTTGGTGACATACCAAATAAAATACACTCTGTTTTGCTGTCATTTAAATGTAGAAAGTTCTGATCCAGCCACTGCTTTACGTCAGTAATACAATCGAGCAGCCTAGTGGGAGCAGTATTGTCAGTGGGTCTAATAGGCAGATATATCTGCAGGTCGTCAGCATAGAGATGAAAAGACAAATGATGTCTTTCCAAAATTGAACCCAGGGGTAATAAATACAGCGAAAACAGAACAGGGCCAAGGATGGATCCCTGTGGCACCCCGCATGAGAGGGACGCATGGGAGGAGCAGAGGTCACCGATCATAACGGAGAAGCTCCTATTAGCCAGGTATGACCTAAACCACTGGAGAGCAATGCCTTGGATACCGACACAGCGCTCTAGGTGGGATACAAGGACTGCATGGTCAACTGTATCAAAGGCCGCTGTGAGGTCCAGCAGCACCAATACAGCAGGATTCCCAGCATCAACAGACAGGGCAATGTCATTGTGCACCTTTAACAGCGCCGACTCAGTGCTATGTCGGGATCTAAAACCAGACTGGAATTTATCAAGAACAGAGTTCATCTCTAGGAAAGTTTGTAACTGAGTAAAAACAACTTTTTCTAAAACCTTTGAAAGAAAGGGCAAGTGTGAGACAGGCCTAAAATTGGACAGCACAGAGGGGTCGAGATTAGGTTTTTTTAGGAGGGGTCTAACCACAGCATGTTTGAAGGCAGCTGGGACAGATCCTAAGTTAAGACAGGTGTTTATAAAAACAAGCAAACTTGACCCAACAGAATTAAAAACCTCTTTTAAAAACTTGGCTGGGATGACATCTAGGGGACAGTTAGTGGGTTTCATGCCACTAACCACCTTGGTAAGAGACACCAGAGAAATGGTCTCAAACCGCTCAAAGACGGCAGTCTGTGCAGGAGGACCATGTACACCCTCAGAAGACATCCCTGAGCTGCTGATGTTCTTCCTGATAGATGCCACTTTGTCAGAGAACAATGAGACAAACTCTTCACATGTTGTAGTGGTGGCATCAGACAGAATAGTGGGGCGTGGGTTAATAACAGAGTCAATGGTTTTAAATAAGAGTCTTGGTTGGTGAGAGCTGTTGGTTATAATGGAGGACAGATATTTGGACTTGGCCTCCTTCAGGGCTCTCTGATAGGTGGCCAATCTGTCCCTCAACCAACCCAGGGAAACATGCAATCTGTCTTTTTTCCACCGCCGTTCAGCCTGTCTACATTGAAAAAGTAAAAGAAAAGTGTTTTTAATCCAAAAAAAAGTCAACCTTCAAATAATTATGTTCAGTTATGTACTCAATACTTGGTCGGGAATCCTTTTGCAGAAATGACTGCTTCAGTGCGGCGTGCCATGGAGGCAATCAGCCTGTGGCACTGCTGAGGTGTTATGGAGGCCCAGGATGCTTCGATAGCGGCCTTAAGCTCATCCACAGTGTTGGGTCTGGTGACTCTCAACTTCCTCTTCACAATATCCCACAGATTCTCTATGGGGTTCAGATCAGGAGAGTTGGCAGGCTAATTGAGCACAGTAATACCATGGTCAGTAAACCATTCACCAGTGGTTTTGGCACTGTGAGCAGGTGCCAGGTCGTGAAAAATGAAATCTTCATCTCCATAAAGCTTTTCAGCAGATGGAAGCATGAAGTGCTCCAAAATCTTCTGATAGCTAGCTGCAGTGACCCTGCCCTTGATAAAACATAGTGGACCAACACCAGCAGCTGACATGGCACCCCAGACCATCACTGACTGTGGGTACTTGACACTGGACTTCAGGCATTTTGGCTTTTCCTTCTCCCCAGTCTTCCTCCAGACTCAGGCACCTTGATTTCCGAATGACTTCCAAATATGCTTTCATTCGAAAAAAGTACTTTGGACCACTGAGCAACAGTCCAGTGCTGCTTCTCTGTAGCTCAGGTCAGGCGCTTCTGTCGCTGTTTTTGGTTCAAAAGTGGCTTGACCTGGGGAATGCGGCACCTGTAGCCCATTTCCTGCACACGCCTGTGCACGGTGGCTCTGGATGTTTCTACTCCAGACTCAGTCCACTGCTTCCGCAGGTCCCCCAAGGTCTGGAATCGGCCCTTCTCCACAATATTCCTCAGGGTCCGGTCACCTCTTCTGGTTGTGCAGCCTCAGGAATCTTTTGCAGGTGTTTAGAGTTCATTCGTTGATTCAGATGATTAGGTTAACAGCTCATTTAGAGTACCTTTTCATGATATGCTAATTTTTTGAGATAGGGATTTTTGTTTTTTCTTTACTTTTTTGCCATAATTATCAATATTAAAACAATAAAAGGCCTGAACTACTTCAGTTGTGTGTAATGAATCTAAAATATATGAAAGTCTAATGTTTATCAGTACATTACAGAAAATAATGAACTTTATCACAATATGCTAATTGTTTTAGAAGGACCTGTGTATATATATCATTTTAAAATGTTTCTCTTGCTTTCTGCAGCCCTGAACTGCAAGCTCTTCTGGTGAACCAGCTGACTGTCAAGGTGAGTTTGCATACTCTCAGGGGTGCCACTAGGCTATCCAGCTATCCATCTGTTCATCTGTCCATCTGTCAAAGACAAAATAAGAGAAAGATATACAGTGGTGTGAAAAAGTTTTTGCCCCCTTCCTGAGTTCTTATTTTTGTGCATGTTTGTCACACTTTAATGTTTCAGATCATCAAACAAATGTAAATATTAGCCAGTGACAGCACAACTGAACACAAAATGCAGTTTTTACATGAAAATTTGTATTATTAAGGGAGAAAAAATCCACCTACATGGTCATGTGTGGAAAAACATAACTTAACTATGGTTTATCACACCTGAGTTCAATTTCTCAAGCCACACCCAGGCCTGATTACTGCCACACCTGTTCTCAATCAAGAAATCACTTAAATAGGACCTGCCTGACAAAGTGAAGTAGGCCAAAAGATCCTCAAAAGCTAGACATTATGCCGAGATCTGAAGAAATTCAGGGACAATTGAGAACGTAATTGTGACCTATCAGTGTGGAAAAAGGTATAAAGCCATTTCTAAAGCTTTGGGAATCCAGCCAACCACAGTGAGAGCCATTATCCACAAATGGCCAAAACATGGAACAGTGGTGAACCTTCCCAGGAGCGGTCGGCCAACTAAAATGACCCCAAGAGTGCAGCGACGACTCATTCGAGAGGTCACGAAAGACCCCTCAACAACATCCAAAGAACTGCCTCGCTTGCCTCAGTTAAGGTCAGTGTTCATGACTCCACCATAAGAAAGACACTGGGCAAAAACGACCTGCATGGCAGAGTTCCAAGACCAAAACCACTGCTGAACAAAAACAACATTCAGGCTTGTTTCTATTTTGCCAGAAAACATCTTGATGATCCCCAAGACCTTTGGGAAAATACTCTGTGGTCTGACCAGACAAAAGTTGAACTTTTTGGAAGGTGTGTGTCCCATTACAGCTGGCATTTCAGAAAAAGAAAATCATAGCAACAGTAAAATATGGTGGTGGTAGTGTGATGGTCTTCCTGACCTGGAAGGCTTGCTGTGATAAATGAAACCAGGAGAATGTCCAGCCATCTGTCGGTGACCTCAAGCTGAAACCAACTTGGGTTCTGCTGCAGGACAATGATCCAAAACACACCAGCAAGTCCGGCTCTAAATGGCTGAAGACTTTGGAGTGGCCTAGTCCCAGTCCTGACCTGAATCCTATTGAGATGCTGTGGCATGACCTTAAAAAGGAAAATCCTCCAATATGGCTGAATGACAACAATTCCAGGGTTCAAGGTTTAAGAAAAAAGTAGCGGTTTATACACCAGAAATAATGATACATTAAATCACTATAATTTTCTTTAGTCTTCAGTCATGGTCATATGGACACAAGCCCCCAAATAGCTGTTCTCGGCTATGCCTTCAGGTAAATAGCAGCTCTTAACCCAAATTTTAGCTTGCAGTTCAAAGCAAAAAATCAGCCGAGAGACGGCGCACATGTAAACAAAACACTCGTTAGTTGGGACACTCCAAGGTACCACTGTATAAATGACAATAAAAAATACAATCAGTGCTCCAGTAACTTCTCTCGTCTCTGGCAGGCGAGGTACTCCGTGACAAGCCAACTCCATGACAGTAGACACAAATAACTTTGTTTGTTGTTGTGAGAGTCATCTGCCAGGGCTTTGAAGCTAAACTCAGCAATCCAAATACCCTTTTCTTTTTCCATTTCTCATCATTATTTGTCCCCGCTGGTGGCTCCACATCCACCGCTGCGTTTCCTCAAACTACGGTGTGGGCTGAGGGTCAAAGAGGCCGTGTGCACGTTAATTGTGCGTCAAAAAATAGTGTCGTTAAAGGAAGTTTCCGTTAACGTGTAATTAACGTGTTAACTTTGATAGCCCCAGTATATATCTAATTAGTTTGTGGTATTGATACTGTTGTGCTGGGCAGTCAGACCCTTTACATTTCTTCTCTTTTTTTCTTGTTTTCTTTCTTTTTTTGGGGAGAATGAACAGAACAAGAATTTCATTGCATAGTATAACTACCGGTACCTGTTTTACTGTGCATATGACAATAAAACTCTCGAATCTTGAATCTTCTTTCATTTTCATCCAAGGGCCTGAAGAAACTGGGCCAGACCATCGAGTCGTCTTACTCCAGCATCCAGAAGCTGGTGATCAGCCATCTGCAGAGGCATTTGATCTTCTTTTGCTTGCTTGCACTCTCTCTCCTGTTTGTTGTCATTAAAATCATCCAACGCCCCCTGCTGGCTGTCTCACAGTGGCTCAGAGGCGCTTCTCTATCACCTGAGTGAGGTGAAGGGCATGTCGCTGTGGAAGAAGAAGTTTGAACCACTCGGTCTCGATTCATTCACTATAGAAGGTAGAAGTCATTTGAACCACAAAGGTAACCACAAATGTGGACTACAATTGCACGTTTTTGCTTCCAGATGCCATCACGGCCGTGGGCTCCTTTTCCTTGAAAACCAGCGAACTTCTGCAGTAAGTTCACTTGATATTTCAATGATGATCAGCATTTTCTTGATGTTGTTGATCGTCTTTTGACATGCAGGGTTATAGACAAGAGCATGAAAAACTTTAAAGCTTTTTTTCGCTGGCTGTATGTAGGTAAGTGTGTCTGTTTTTAAAACACGTGTGAAGTATTTGCACTTCATGTTGTCTTTTCTCCCGGCAGCGATGCTGAGAATGTGTGATGAGCACGTCCCCCCAGAGCTCAACAAGGTGTGTTTTCGTCATGAATACTATTCCAGACCTGCCAACATGGACTCGTTCTTTGTCCTCGGCACTCATTGATTACTGTTGTACCTTTCCTTGCTCTCTCGGTATGCATTTGTATACTTCAAAAGAGGGTCAAGAGAGCTGTATTTGTGCTTTCAGTTTGGCGTTGCTGTGGCAATGTGTGTGTAGGTGGGGTGACAAGCGCTCAGTGAATCAGAGCGCTCCTTCATAATTGCCTCCTGCAGCTGCCGCTCCTCGCAAGTGCTAGTAGTTTATTTCAGTTCAGTCAATGCCTCAAAACAAGCAGGAATTGCCTGCTGTTGCATGTGCATCCCTTGTTGTTCATCAATGCAAGCAGCATTTCAAAGCTTAAATTAAGATGTTGTTTACCTGACGATGACTCTGCAAAGTCCCATTCATCTGCTTGACGTGTGTTGCAAAGTACTGCAGCATCCTGATAGTCACACAGAGCTCTTTTGACGTTCTTTTGAAGTTTTATTAACACTAACAGTTCCAACACGGTCTGCAGATCAGCTCCTCTCTCACAACAAAATAACCTTCACCAACATCAACAGGTCATCACAGTACGTATACAGTAGCAATAACCGCCACTCATACTCACATTTGTCCAAGGTTGGCAGGTCTGTTCTTTCCAAATCTTTGTCCTAATGTGTGTGACGCTCCCTCAGATGACCCAGAAGGACATTTCCTTTGTGGCAGATTTCCTGTCAGAGCATTTCAGCGAGGTGAGGTGGCGAGACAGGCGTGCTGGTGCAAACAAACAGTCAGAAGATGAAAGCTTTTTTTTTTTTTTCCACAGAATGAACAACTCTTTGATCGGAAAGGAAAGTACTTCAATGTCGAACGTGTTGGTCAGGTAAACTGCTTGATATTGATAGGAGAAGAACCGTAAGCAATATGTGTCATAAAGCAATGCTTTTTTTGCAATGCTTTCAAAAATAACACGTTAACAGTAGTAACTAATTAATTTCATGAATTATGTTACGTTTTTTTGTATAATTAACACACACGCACCAGAACAAACACACATCGCTGTTATGACGGCAGACGGAGTTCTCCACTGTGCTTCCAAGCACACAGTCACACGGAGTCTGCTGCTCTTTTCTAACTTCACTGTGACCTGAACACATCAACAGCAGTGCAATTCCAGCACCATATACTGTACTGTATGTATCTCCAACTCACACACGTCTAGTGCTTTCATCTTGGGAAAGTTCATATAAAAAAAAAAATTTAAAGGTACTGTACTGGACAGAATCAGTGACAAAGGGCAGCCCTGGCGGAGTCCAACCCTCACTGGAAATGGGTCGGACTTATTGCCCACAATGCAAACCAAACTCTGACATCGGTCCTACAGGGAAGGAACAGCCTGAATGAGCTGTTCCCGGAGTTAAACTGGGCTGAATATGAAGACCTTATTCATACTTAAGCAGACAATTCAGAGATTTTGACATCAGTCTGTATTTACCATCCATGGCCATGACACAGTATGACACCATCTGACGGAAATAGGACCTCATTTCTGACCTGGAGGTGGCACGCCACCCTTTTCCAAGCCAGAAGCATAGACTCCTCCCAGCCGGTGTTACAGAGGGTAGATGAGAGAGAAGATACGGTAGAGGGGTTTAGCGACCAGGGAGGGACGAGAGAATAACAGTAATAGTCACATGATGACAGCAATGATGGCAGAGGTACGCCTCCTCACCACCTCCAGTAACAAGCAGACACATTTTTTAGAGAGTACTAATAACTTTCATTTGTGTGTCTGTAGTACCTTAAGGACGAGGATGAGGACCTTGTTTCCCCGCCCAGTACCAAGGGGAACCAGTGGGTGAAGTTTTTACAGGACAGCACGCACATGAAGGGTGAATTTAGTTTTCTTTGCACCCCCTCCTCCTAAACGCAGATGTCATCATCATTACTTTCATGTTTTCTAGAAAGCCCTCTGCTGTTTCCTTCATTTCCTCAAAAGTCTTTGCACTTTGTCAGGAGGTTGATGGAGGACTCCATCCAGCTGTGCCTGCAGAAACCTGCAGTGAGTTTTTTTTTCCCCTTCAACATGTGCCACTTACTCACCTGCTGCTTTTGTTGCTTGCGTGCAGGAGGTCATCGGGAAGTCTGTCAAACAGGCCGTCTTTCTACCCTTGTACACTGCACCAGCAAGGTAACATCTCTCCTCTCTCCTATGCTCTTTTCTATCATCTTTTCCTTCTATTGCTACAATTCTATACCTGCCTGTTTGTTTCTTCCAGCCTTGAAAACGCACCAACACTTCTTCAGCTTCCGGCCCTGTACGTAGAATGGATTTGACAGGAATAAAAATCATTTGGAATCCATCTGACATCACCATGGTTTGTGGCACAGGTGGAATGACAAGAAGGCCAGCATGCACTACGTTGTGTTCTGCATGCCAAAACTATCACCGCACAAGCTTTACCTTCTCCGCAAAGGAAGCGACCCAAACAGGTGCAACTCTCCGCCTTTCTCTGCATTTTCTTTGTACTTTTTCTTTCTTAACGTGTGTGTGTGTGTGTGTGTGTGTGTGTGTGTGTGTGAGACACGCTGCCGCAGACACATCCCGAGCTGTGTCACATCCATGGACCTGAATCAGCATCTAGATGTGGCGGACGGCGAGAGCGTGGAAGCCCGGTGAGTGCGGCCCATGGAACGCCGACGCAGACGTTGCAGTGCTTTTCATTTCTTATAAATCTTGTTGTTCTACTCCAGACCGCATCGTGTCTACAGCTGCCTGGATGTTCGATTCTATAGCGATGACATGCTGACTGTGGTCCTCCAGGGAGAAGAAGAGAACAGCCACAGTGTCCTGGCCCAGCTTCCTCTCACTTCATCTCTAAAATGCGAGAGTGAGTTTAGCTGGAATCCCCATATGAGGTGTGTTACTACTGATCATCACAAGATAGTACAATGTATACATCAAATAATAACAAGTGTAGGGATGCATGCGGCTTCCTTTTATGCAGCAAGTGGGTTCCATGCCACACCGAGCTGGTGGAGCACTCCAGTGCATCAGTTTTTGCACCGGATGCCCTTCCTGATGGGCATCTGGTGCAAAAACTGATGCGAGCGTCTTAATGTAGCGACCCCTGCCTCTAAATGGTGTCCTATAAACCCCGGGTGTATGATCTTCAAAAGCAAATAAACCACCAGGGGCTTTAACAGCTGTGCCTGTAGGCAAACTCCTGATGGAGTTTTTCATGAACTATCATGAGTGGTCAATAACGTAATACCTTTATCTAGCTCTGCATGCACTATCAAATGCGTACTGGTGTGAAAGTCATGTGTGTTACACTCGGTGGTGGTCATTGATATGGGCCACATGGGCAACTGCGCAGGGCAGCGGATGAGACGGGGAGAGGGGAATCCTATTTATTTGTGCTCAGTGTCCGGTGCCCCCCGTCTCGCACAGGGCGGCATTAGCGCTGAAACCACCACTGATTAGACGTGTCATACTGTCAAATGGTCAATGCTCCTTATTGCTCTGACAACATTGGTTCTGTTGCTGCCGTTTGGCCACTATACAATGAATATGTGCCACTTTTACTTCCAGGTTGGACCAGCAGAGCGGTGCCATACCCTGCCAAGGCCTGGTGCTGGGGAATCAGTGGCGTGAACTCGAAGGCATGAAGGCCCAGTTTGTAGAGGTCAATGGAATCCGAGAAGTGGCGTGTGTGGTAAGTGTTTGCATTCACCTGCTGGTGTATGAACACCATCCTTAATTGGCTTTCATTCTACGCTCAGTTGAGTGAAAATCTGAGGCACCTCCGCGTTTTCGAGATGGACGTTGAAGACGAAGACGATGAGGGAGTCGAGCAGCAGAACGCCAGTGCCGACCAGGACGTGCTGGAAGCTTCCACGGCCAGCCATGGAGAGTGGAGTGCAGAAGCCGGCCAAGACGAGGAGCTTGGAAAAAGTGACGAGCGTTTGGAGTCGGACGAAGCTTCTGAGTTGTAGTTAGACTCCAGCCGGGAACTTACCAACTCTGTCCTCTTTTTGTTCTGAAAATAAAGATAGAGTGTAACCTCAGTTAGTGTGTATTTGGATTTTATTGGCCATCACGATGACATTGGACAAACCAGAGGAATTGTTAGTGTTTGAGCGCATGTGCCAATTTGCAACACTTTGAAATGATACAAATAATACAATGGTGCCTTGGTTAACATCAATCTGTTCCAGAAGGTCTGACTCAAACCAAAAGGGACTCAAACCAAGTCAGGTTTTCCTATAGAAAATCATGTCAATCCAATTCATCCCTTCCAGACACCCATTCAATTTCAACACAACATTTTATAGACAATGATTCTAATTTTGCATGCAAAAAATGATGCAAAAAATAGTTAAAAATGACAAATGAATGGACAACTGAATATTTAACATCACTTTTACTAGTTTTGCAAAGAGGCAGGGGGAGGACAGCAGATTATGCTTGGGCTCTTTAAATTGTCATTGGGTATGAATGGTTGTCTATATGTGCCCTGCCATTGGCTGGCCACCAGTCCAGGGTGTACCCCGCCTCTCGGCCGAAGTCAGCTAGGATAGGCTCCAGCATAGCCCTGCAACTCCAGTGAGGATAACCGGCATAGAAGATGGACAAATGGATGTCCCCTCGGGGGCTCCGTAATTTCCAAACAAGTTTAGTTTAAGATTTACTGAACGAAATGACATCACAAAACAACATGCTCACGTTTTCCTACTACTACTAGTAGTTGAGAATTTTGTTAGAAAAAAAATGAGGTTGGATGCAGTAGCCAAGTGCCCCCGAAAGATAGTAGTAGAGATAGTAAAGATAGTATGTCGCGTTGCGCATCCACCGAAGAAGAAAAAACAGGAAGTTAGCACGCCGCGAATTGAGACACTGACAGATTTCGACAGTGAGTTGGGATTTTTTTGCCTTCCCTTCTGATTGTTTTTCCCACTTAACTTGACGCGTGTGACCTTAAATCGAGGTGATTAAGCACAGCTTTTCGGATATGGATAATCGTTTTTATAGACTTTCCACAATGATCTTAGCGTGTTAGCTGCTCGTGTTAGCGTGCCATCGCTAAGCTGCCAGTTTGGGTGAAAATGTGGAACGTCTTCGTTCTTTAGGCACCTCAAAGTTTCTGTTGTTGTCCTTTATTGTCTGTGACTTTATGATGATACATTTCTATGCAGTATTTGTGTTGACAGTGTATTTGGTAGCCGGGCCTTCAGTAGGGACTTCAACCAGGACACAAACCATCTCTTGCACTTTTTCTCCATTGTTAACGCACTGAAAGCATGCCTCGAATCAACAAGGACCCAATCCATCTCTTGCACTTTATCTCCATTGTTTACCTACTGACAACATGCATCATATGTTGCACACATGACTAATGAAAGGAGATGTGTACTGGTTGTTTTCTCTTTAATAAGTAAATCTTTAACAACAGAAATAGCACATTAGCCTTGTGGCATTTCGTCACACACTTGTTCTTGTCTAACGTGACACTCCAGCACAGGATGTTGTTCTTCTTCGCTGAAGCGACGGACATTTGGCGAGACACTCCCCTTGTGGCCAAGTAGTGCTATTACATCCCATTAGTTTTTGTGTGCAGGGGTTTGGAGAACAGTACATATTTTAACAATGCAACAACCGTTAACTTTACAATACAATCAAAAATGTGTGGGGGTGGCTTTCTTATCCTTACACTCTCCCCTCCAAATTTAATGGCGTCCCGACATTATGACGACTTTACTCCACAAATAGTCATTTGTTGTATGTCAGAAAGCTGTAAACCAGTTGGAGTCAGTAGTGACTCCATAAAGATGCATCACTGTCCATTACAGTACACCATATGACACATATCTCCACTTAATGCCAAATGGTCCTTCATACCGACCGCTGTCAGGCTCTACAACACCTGCACCACCTGAACCATGTTGTAGTCACTATGTCACTATGTATTCTTTACTTGCGTATCTTGTTTGCTGCTGTAACAAGTGAATTTCCCTGCTGTGGGATAAATAAAGTACCATACAATACAATACAATGTTTGCAGTAGGTGTCGACAATCCATTGCCACTTCCGTCACTTGCATGGGTATCTGCATCATCACTGAGAAAGGTATTTTGACACTTCACAACCTTCTAATTAACATGTAGTAAAGCCATAATAAAGAGTGCCCACCATACAATACTCAAAAGCATACACATTAACAAAATTAACAATACTCATTCTCTCTATACAACTCTTTTTAATAACTGTAACTGTAATATGTTAACTTGCACTCATTTATACATGTGACATACTAGGCACACCCAGCTTATGGTACGTAAACATTAACTTTGGTGGTTGGTCGTCATCAGCCATGTCACCTTTGCTGCTTTCAGGCTCGTCAGGCTGCTGGGCTGATGACCTCTCCGCGCTCTGGCTGTCCTGGTCCTCCTCTGGCTGGTGTAAATGAAACTCTTCCTGATTCCCATCCTGCAGGTTCTCTGCGTCTGTTTCTCCAGCCTCTGGAAGGTTTTCCCGTTCCTCTGTCTGCAGCTGTTCTGCCTGTAGAAGCCGTTTCTCGCTTCCGCCGTTGTCCACTTTCCATCCAATAATTTCGCTCCACTCGTCCTCATCCTCAGCACTGTGCTCCTGTTTTGTGTCTTGCCCGATGTCCGTGTGTTTTTCCTGGCCCTTGTCTTCCCTGGTCTTGCACTAGAATCACTCTTCTCTGCAGGCAGGAAGTCACATGGCAGCAAAAGGTTTTTATGCACGAAACGAGTTCGACCCTTTCCATTTTCCGGCTTGATCTCGTACACTGGGCTGTCCTCTAGCTTCCGCTGTGTCACAATGTGCACTTGTTCCTCCCAGAATGACCTTAACCTCCCTGGCCCTCCTTTTTCAGCAAGGTTTCGAACCAGCACTCTGCATCCCGGGTACAGCTCAGCACCATAGACCTTTTTCTCATACAGATCTTTTGCTCGTTTCCTCTCTTTACAGGCTGTGGTAGAGGCCAGCTTGTAAGCTGCGTCCATCCGGGTTCTCCATTTCTCTGCATAGTCTTTGTGGGATGAACCCTGAATCTCGTTTGACAGGCCAAACATAAGGTCAATAGGAAGCTTGGGGTTCCGACCAAACAAGAGGAAGTAAGGAGCAAAACCAGTGGCCTCACTGCGTGTGCAATTATATGCGTGGACCACCTTAGCTAGGGAAGCTTTCCAGTCTGCTTTAGCTGCTTCTGGAAGGTTCCTGAGCATCGCCAATAGTGTCCTGTTAAACCTTTCGACCTGGCCATTCCCCTGCGGGTGATAAGGTGTTGTCCTTGACCCTTTTACCTCACTGTATTCTTCTAGCTTGGCGAACAGTTTGTTCTGAAACTCCCCCCCGGTCATGGTGAAGTCAAGTCATGAATCCAAATCGCAACACAAAGTCACCCCAGATCTTGTCTGCTGCCGTTTTAGCTGATTTATCCCTACAGGGGTAAGCCTGGGCACATCGGGTAAAGTGGTCCATTACCACAAGAATATATTCATATCCTCCTCGACATTTTTCTACAGTAGATGTAAATAATCAATGGAGACCAGTTCAAATGGGTAAGTGGTGACAATATTTGTGAGTGGGGCTCTGGTTGGTCTGTTTGGCCGCTTATTTTTCAAACAACTGCACATTCTTGTGATGTAATGTTCAACATCTTTCTGCATATGGAGCCAATAAAAGCGATCTCGGATAAGAGCGAGCACCCTCTCTACCCCTAGGTGGCCCATTTCTTCATGTAGTTCTTTATACACAAGTCTATGGAACTTTTGCGGCAAAAGAAGCTGTGAACGACTAGCAGTCTTTCTGTACAGTAGACCATCATCATCTATGTGCAATTTGTGTCTCTCTCTTACCAGAGCAGCCACTGCCTTGTTACTGGCCCATCTTCCACCTTTTGGCCAGTGGATTGAGCGAACACACTTTAGTGCTTCTCCAATTACAGGATCCTGCTCCTGTGCCTCACCGAGAGATGCTTTGGGGTTCTCCAGTCCCCCCAGGTTCACTTCCTTGTTCTCTTACGCCAACACTGTTGAGATGGTTACTGGACACAGCCATGGCTCACTTCCCTGCATTTGAACAGTCACCGCCTGAGTCACACTGTCCATCACCTTGGGTACCACTGCTTGCGTGCAGGCTTTCATGTACTGTTCCATATCTAAAGGCATGCGTGAGAGACCATCAGCATCTCTGTTGACTCGGCCCGGTTGATATTTAATGGAGAACTGGAAGTCAGCGAGTTCAGCTACCCATCTGTAAGTGGTGGCATTCAGCTTGGCTGTGGTGAGCACATATGTGAGGGGGTTGTTGTCTGTGTAGACTCCAAATGGAGGCGAGTAGTACAGATAATCCTTGAACCGCTCACATATAGCCCACTTCATTGCCAGAAACTCCAGCTTACCAGAGTGAAGGTGGTAGTTTTTCTCAGGCGCCGTCAGAGTTCTGGAACTATACGCAATCACCACGAGCTTCCCGTGTTGCCTCTGGTACAGCACGGCCCCAAGGCCTTCCTGGGAGGCATCGCAGTGCAGGATGAACGGCTGCTCGTAGTCAGGATACCCTAAAACAGGTGGCTGGGAGACGAGATCTATTAGCTGACAGAGTACCTGTTGATGTTCAGCTGACCACTGGATGGGGTGAGATGATGGCAACTGGCCCCCTTTGCTTCGTGTTTTGTCATTTTCTTGGTTTCTGTTTTACCTTGTCAGCTTTTTCTGTGGACAGGAGGTCATAAAGAGGCTTCGCTATGCGTGAAAAGTTTGGAATGTAACTCCTATAATGGGAGATAAATCCTAGATGCTTCCTCACATCTCCAATCGTGGTGGGCATTTTTTTTTTTCAACGCTTGGACAGGTGCTACGTCTGCAGGATTCATGGTATGACCATCTTTGGTTACCAGCCTTCCCTGGAATGTCACCTGATTCTTAAAGATGTCACATTTTCTTGGTGTCAGCTTTACTCCATGGACCTGGTAGCACTGCAAGACTCTCCTCAAGTCATTTATGTGGTTCTCAAATGTTTGGGAATGTACGAGATTGTCATCCAAGTAAGGAAGGCATATTTCGTCTCTCAGCCCCACCAGGCACTCCTCCATCGACCTCTGGAACTCTGCAGGAGTGGATGACAAGCCAAAGGGTATTGTCATCCACTCGTAGAGTCCCCAAGGTGTAAAATGCAGTGAGAGGTCGACTTGACTCTTGAAAGAAGCCCTGATGATAAGCCTTGCCTTCGTCCAGGACCGAAAACCACTTCCCTTCAGCGTGTTTAGCATGTCCTGAATACGTGGTATTGGATGCCGGTCGGGAATGGACTTTTTGTTTAGCTCCCTGTCGTCACAGCACAAGCGGAGGCTCCCATTCTTCTTCCGCACGCACAAGGTGGGACTTGCATAGGGGGATTTGGACTTGGAGATCCAACCTCTGTTTAGTAAATCTTCAAGATATTCCTTTACCTCTTTGTGGACTGGTTTTGGTACTGAGATATAAGCACGCCTAACAGGTGTGGGGTCATTGAGGCGAATCTTGAGCTGCAGTGAGGGTATGGTATGAACATCCTGTTCATCTCTAGCAAAGGCCTTCCTTTCCCCCCTCAGTAGCTGTTTCACCTCCTGCTGTTGCTCTTGGGAAAGATGATCAAGAGGGACAGGAGGGTCCCAAGCATCTTCACTGTCACTGTTTAGTCTGTTTTCCTGTTCCATATTAGGCTCCATCACTTGCGTGGATACTTGTTGGATGAGTGACATTATTTTTGTCACCTGACTCCCTTCAACTGGTCGTGTAGCTGCAGGGTAGCTAGTTTTGACCATCTGAGTCCGTCCTAGCACAGTTCTCGGTGGCAGTGAGATGTCATGTGCTGTGTTATTTGTGACCGGCAGAGTAATGCGGGACCAGGGACCTCGCTGCAACCTCACCACGCTCATCTGGAAATCTAACCCCTCTGGTAACTGGGGAAGTGGATCTGACTCAATAAGGACATCCTGGTGATCAGGGAGTGAGCCTGCTCTCACACTACGACGACACGGCTTTTGTCTGGCCAGCCGGGATAGTTGTGACCTCTCTCCTGGTTTTCACTGGTGCGAAGCTGGGAAAGTGAGAGGACCGTTTTGAGTTCTAACATATCACTGAGACTCAGGCCTGGGCTGATGGCTCTCACCACGGCTTCAATGATCTCGGCCTCACTGGGATTTCTTTTCAGTCCCATTTCAATTTGATGGCTGATATTTGAATATGACAGTTTGTCTCTCTGTCCCCTTTCGCCAATTTGTCCATTTATTTTGAATTCCCGATATATAATTACTTCAGGCGGCTGCATTTTTGATGAATGTGGTGCCGCAGTTAGCGGATTGGGCCTCTGCATTGGGCTTTTCTTTGTCAGTCTTGCCATCTCCTCCTCTAATCTTTTTGTTGAGGCTTGGAAGCTTAGTTGCAATGCTGCATTTTGCTCTTGTAGGCTGGCCAATTGTGCAGCATCTTGACTGGTCTCATCCTCTTCCACCTGTGTCTAGTCATAGCTATTCTTTATTTCAACAGCACTTTTTGTCAAACGGTCCACAAATGCACAGGCCACCTCTTCATCTTCATGTTCTATTACTGAGTCAACTTCTTCACTTATTAAAGCAATCAGCGTGTGCTTCCTTTTTGCCTTATCAGTTGGGATTTTAGCATGCAAGCACACTTCTTGTAGTTGCTCAAACCTTAACTGCACCAGGATCTCGCTCAGTCGATCATGCAATTGCTCCAGCTCCATCTTTAGTGTGTTGCGTCTGTGGAAATCCTTCACTACTTCTCCATAGCACCGCTGATCCCACCGCTGCCACCAATTTTTGTTGCACACATGACTAATGAAAGGAGATGTGTACTGGTTGTTTTCTCTTTAATAAGTGAATCTGTAACAACAGAAATAGCACATTACCCTTGTGGCATTTCGTGACACACTTGTTCTTGTCCAACGTGACACTCCAGCACAGGATGTTGTTCTTCTTCGCTGAAGCGACACACATTTGGCGAGACACTCCCCTTGTGGCGAAATAGTGCTATTACATCCCATTAGTTTTTTGTGTGCAGGGGTTTGGAGAACAGTACATATTTTAACAATGCAACAACCGTTAACTTTACAATACAATCAAAAATGTGTGGGGGTGGCTTTCTTATCCTTACATATACTCCCTCAACTTCACACACAAATAAAAAAACACACACAACCCCTAAATTCTCCTGCAAAATGAAACTTTTCATTGAAAACACTTATTTCTTCGCCAAATGGTATTTTGTTTTTTCAATGACACACACAAAGCATCATATGGATGTACATTGATAAAGAAGCAGTGATGCAAAACCCTTCTGCATGTATCATCATAACTTAGACCTTTTTTTGTTTACTCTCTTTACACTTACTTCCTAGAGCCCCACCAATATGGGATTTTTGGGGCAGATGCTGAAATCGGGGCTGAAAAAAAGCCAATAACTGATGTATGGGCCGATATATGAAATGAAAGCATTGATATGTACAGGATATATACCGTACATGAACACAGATTCTTACAATACCCAAAATATGGTTCAACACAAAGAAGCAGAAGACTACTAAATGAAAATACAATTTCAAACTAATACATTATGTGTCTGTAAAATGCTTATTCACAAAAACATTTAGTAGCCTACAATTGGTGGGTGTACCCCGCCTGTCGGCTGAAGTCAGCTGGGATAGGCTCCAGCATGCCCCCGCGACCCTAATGAGGAGAAGCGGCATAGAAAATGGATGGATGTTATATTTAGTAGCTAATGAAAAGTTCAATCTGCAGCCACTGCGTATTTGCAAGCAGCTGAAAAACAAATGCTGAAGCTAACATTAAAAAGTTGACAAACAAACAAAATACAGTAAGTCAATCAAACCAGACTTGACGTTACTAGACTAAATATGAGGGACTAAACTACATTTAATGTAACTATGTAGCTGCTTTCAAAACATGCAATATATCAAATGACAAGTAAATACATGACTTGGAACATTTTCAAAATTATTTACATGAGCTTGTAATTGTATGAGCCCCTGGAAATCCCGCATGGAAGTATGAAGTGAAGTGTGTGTATCTGCATATACAGTCAAACCTGTCTTAGCGGCCACCTTTATAGAATGGCCACCTGCCTATAGCAGCCACTGAAAAATCCCCCGCAGCAAATTTACATGTTATAGACCCTGTGTATAGCAGTCACCTGTCCAACGCGGCCAGCGGCCACCCATTTTGTCTCCCTTGGTCAATATCTGACTGCATATAGTGGCCAAATTACCAACTCAAGTAGAAGCTTCATGCACGAAAAAGTTTCGTTTTTCAAACAATGAAGCCGTCGTGTGTAGACTTTAATTACTGAGTCCTAGCTCAGTCACAATCATTCACAAGATCCACACAAACTGTCAGTTGTTCCACATAAAAAAACTGTCTTCTTTTGAGCTTGCTATTTCCTGGTCAAACATGTAACTTTAAGAGCATTTGCACCAAAACATTACCGCAAATTAGGCTGGGAACAGGACGTGCTCCCAGCGATGCTACAATAAAAAAAAAAACATACGCAAGCATGCATGTGGCAGCGGGAGCAAAACTGAGTTGGGTTGTACTTAATCGAAGTATTTTAGAATGTACTCACGTTATTTTTCATCAATCCTCATCCACAAATCCATCAAAGTCCTCATCTTCTGTATTTGACACAAAAAAAGCCGTCTTCTTTTCTGTTCGCTACTAGTCTGTTAACTTGTCAGTGTTATTCAGCTCCGAAGCAAAGAAGGAAACTTCTCCTGTTGCTTCTGCCAACTTTATTTATTGAACGCGGCCACCAGACAGCGGCTCAGAACACACACACATCTCTCAGCATCGTCTCTCCTTCCTGCTTGCCCACAAGGCAAAGGTTAAACAAGCCCCACTACATAGCTGTCCAGCCAATGCCTGTAACAAGTGACACCGTTTATTTCCTGGTGTGAGACAATGTGCACAATGTGTGTCAATACTGTAATGCCGCTTGTTGTGGGGAAGGAGAGACTCACGTCGCCGATGCACTTTAATGGCTTTATTAACAGCGGAGAACACTGCAGGACTTTACATCCACGCCAACATAAACACACTTCCCAACTCTCTCGAAACTCACAGCTAGCACTGAGCCTAGCTCTCCTGCTCTAGACGCCCACCGTCACTTCCTGATGAACTAAAGCTGTAATGACACTCTGCCGTATAAAAAGTAAAATATTAAAAACAAGCGTAAGACATTACTAGCACAGTTTTGTTTTGTGGGTCGTGGATATATTCTATCAGTTATTATTAAGCCTCTAGCTTCCTTTTAGTAAGTAAAAACCTTGGCTATGATTGCACTACATTGTCATGTAGACCTACAAAGTACACTTGGAAGAACAAGAGGTGAATAAATGTATTGCAACTGATGTGAAACTGATGAGGGGTAGGATTAAATAAGCTTTGCTTCTTCCTACTCCTTTTTGGACATGCAAAATTGTGAATTGTACTATGTGATGTGCTACTGTTTGACTCATATGCATGTTCAGGATGAATTAAAACCATGAACCATGATAATAACAAGCCTAGTAGTGCTGTACAACTTTTATCCGCAGTCCGTAGTGCCCTCTACTGGTCAACATTATTATTTATTTTTTCCCCCCTTTTTTTTCTTTTTTTTCCCTCTACTGGTCAACATTCAAACTGGACGCCAACCTGTCTATACAGGCCACCTGTCTATAGCGGCCACTTTTGCAGATTCCCTCTAGTGGCCGCTATAGACAAGTTTGACTATATTTATTTCACTTGAATGCACGGTATAATAGACTTCTATTAGTCCACGGTGGACGTGTGGATTAACAGTTGCATCTATCTGTGTTTATCTCACATAGGTGCATCTTAAACAACGTTAAAGCACTCGTAAAACTTGCGTAAAATTAGCCTCTTTGCGAATAGCGTGTGTGTGACATGGGCCGGCACTCCTGATTCTGAAGGCCTTGGGCAGATGCCAGTGATATGGCAACACATAGAAGCTGAAATCTGATTGGACAAAAATGTAAGATTCAAGATTCAAGAGAGTTTTATTGTCATGTGCATGGTAAAACGGCAGTTATACCATGCAATGAAAATCTTATTCTGTTCATTCTCCCACGAAAAGAAAGAAAACACAAGAAAGAATAAGAACATAAGAAACATAAACATATATACCAATAAATTAAGCAACAAAAACAGAAGAGACATTAATACAAATAAATAATACAAATAAATAAATAAAGTGCTATGAGTGTGTGTTGCGTGCGGCGTGTGTGAGTGCTTCGTTGAGATACACTACTGGAAGAAACACGCTACTAAATGAAGATAATAAATTGTTGGAATAAAGGAAAACAATTTCATGGAGCAAATTCGTCTGGTCGTGTTTAGGCCAGCAGAGAAGGCTTTGCTGGCCCTGCCTGCACACCGCTGGTAGTCAAAAAGCTAATCTAGGCTTCAATTCCAAGCAGGTAGCGACTGTATAGTGTTGAAGTTGGACGCTGACAAAGCACATGTGCTTGGTGTGTGTCCTGCAGACATCCAGCTGCTGCTGATGGCGAGTCAAGAAGAGCCACGGGCCCCCCACGTCAAAGAGGAAGAGGAGGAGCTTGGAATCAGCCAGGATGGGGAACAGTTTCAAAGGCAGGAGGTAGACGCTGATAGCAGCAAATTTCCTTTGAAAATTGTACTTGTGAAGTGTGAAGATGATGATGATGATGAAGCTCAGTCCTCAGTGCTTCATCACAGTCTGAGCGGGGCGGAGCCTCCAAAAGAAGCCGGTGGAGGATCACAAACAAACGCAAACTTAGCTCCGCTGTCAGATGTGGACGACACCGCGTCACGCTCTTCTGAGAGCGATCAGAGCGAGGACACCAAAGAGCCTTCAGGGTCTAAATGTCCCACCGGCAGCAAGGCCTTCACCTGCTCTGAATGTGCTCAGTCGTTTGGTGACAAGGGGATTTTGAACCGCCATATGAAACGTCACACAGGAGAGAAACCGTTCACTTGCTCTGTTTGCAGTAAAACCTTCAGTCGCAGGGACTGCTTACTCTCTCACATGAGGTGTCACACCAAAGAGAAACCTTTCAACTGCTCGCTTTGCGGTCAGATGTTCCGTCACAGGCAAAACTTGCTGTCTCACCTGAGATGTCACATCGGAGAGAAACCTTTCGTCTGCACAATTTGCGGCGGAACCTTCTCCACAAAGGCGCATTTGAAAAGACACGCCAGGACGCACACGAGAGAGAAACCTTTCATTTGCTCCGTGTGTGATAAAAGTTTCTCCACAAAGGAAAACGTCTTGTTGCACATGAGAACACACACGGGCGAGAAGCCTTTTTCCTGCACGATTTGTGGCGGAACATTTTCTACAAAGACACATTTGACAAGACACGCCCGGACGCACACCGGAGAGAAACCTTTTACTTGTTCTGTTTGCCATCAAAGATTTTCTCTGAAGGAAAACATGATGACACACTTGAAAAAACACAGCAGGGAGCGTTGTTTTTCCTGCTCGGCCTGCCCTGAAACATTCTCCACTAAGAAAGAACTGATAGCGCACAAGAGAACGCATGCCGGAGAGAAAGCCTTCTCCTGCTCGGTGTGCGCCAAAAGCTTCTCCAGTAAGGGCAACATGACAACACACATGAGAGCGCACAGCGGAGAAAAACCTTTCACCTGCTCGCTGTGCCACCAACGCTTCGCTATCAAGGGGGACATGATGAGACACATGAGAACACACACTGGGGAGAAACCCTTCAGTTGCGAGGTGTGCCACAAACGATTCACTCGAAAGTGCCACGTCAGCAAACACAAGTGTGTCGCAGCCAACGACAGGAAGGAAGCGGCAGGACGTGACATGGACAAACAGTAGTGAACACACGATGATCTCCGTAATACCTTCTTCTATATTCTTATACTTTCACTTGCCTTGTCAGATATTCACACGCTAATGATGGCGTCTGGTGGAGAGTAAATCTATACTCTTGTCCGCCATCTACACTGCATCATTTCTACAGTATTGGCCCTTGTCAAGATCGAATAAAATGCTTCCTGAAATCTCAAGCAAACTGTACTGTACATGCGCACGCACGTGCACACATGCAGTCATCTAACCTTATGTGCTGTACACACACACACACACAGTCATCTAACCTCATGCAGGGTTTCCCTTCGGATATTTTGAAGCCGTGGTGGTGGGCTGCATAGGAGGGCGGGCTGCTGCTGCTGCTGCTTTGATGACTTATTTATTGATGAAGTTATTTATTGATGAAGTTTTTTATTGAACTTTTTCAACAACCAGCAGAACATGAACGGAGAACATTGCAAAACTTAATTTCATGCAAAGTTGCTGAGAGCCCTGAAAGTGAGTCTAAAATGTTGACACTCCTTTTGTCACATGACCTATTTAGTCCAATAGTGACTATTAGTACAAAAGTACAACATTTTGTGCTATGTGACACAAACCTACATTTAATTTGATGCCTTTTTTAGAGTAATACACAGGAAATGAACTGTTAATCTATTTTTTAGTTCCAAATAACACAATTAACAAAATAAAATAACAATTTAAAGGGACCCTGTCCCTGTTCCCTCACCCCATTGCAGTTTACGTTTCGTGGACTCGCTGTTTTAAAGTGCAATTTTAGTGTTTTGTTTTGTTTTTTACAGCTTATCAACGCTGTTACAGGCTGCGCCTGGCTCTTTAAGGAGAATGGCATCGTGGGAAGTTGTCTCTCTCTATTCTCTCTCTTCTTCTGCATCCTGATTGGCTGTAGACCATTGTCAATCGATCTCCTTCGTGCCTTCTCTTGTTATGGTCATGGCTACCAAAGTAGCTAACCGTGTGAGCTGCTGCCAATACTGTAAACAATGGAAGAACCAGAAGAAGCTAACCATGTGAGGAAAATACCACAACAGGATCTCCGTTCTCCTTGCACTGTCAGGCGTTCAGGCGGTTTCTGAATTATGAGCGTTAGCACTAATTGTTTGGCATTTTTATTCACAATCGGTGTACCTCTGGGGAACGTAGGTCTTAAGACATGGAGAGGAAGACTGGTCGCCTTCAAAATGCAGAATGTTAAGTGTAAATTACTCAGGAGTTGCTTATCCTTCAATGATTGTTGTATTTAAAATGGCTTCTTAATGAGCACAAAGGCCTTTTTATAGCCTGGTTGATTGTATATGTGGATAAATGTTCACTGCCCCTGCACCCCCACCAGTAAACATATGTGAAAAGATGTTTCTATAACATGTATAATGTTATGCAGCCTTGTCGCTATCATGGAATAGTGTTTAGAAGACATTATGTAAACAAGACATGACTTTTGTCTTTTTGTTGGATTTTTTTTTCATGTGTAGCGGCGGAATAGTATCCTTTTTCAAAATGCGTTTATAGCGTACTTTCAAGCCAAAGGCTTCTTTTAAAGATGTTCCTTCACAGCAGTTATCAGTGAAATGATCACTGGAAAGAACAGAACTCGAGGTGGGCGTCCATCTATCTCTCGTTCTCTTCACTTGCTTTGTCCATTGTTGTCTTAAAGCTTCCCCGATGACGTCACTTCTGGAAATGAGGCTGAGCTGAGAGCTACGTCGTCATGGCTGGCGCCATCATTGCCTTCAACTATAAATGTCATTCTTGCTCGCGTTCAAAATCCAGTGTAGAACATAATGATCTTACATATAATAAATACATATAAAAATATGACATTGAGATTTGCTTGATTTTGTCACACAACTCTTCGTTTTGTTAACTTTGAGGAAGGTCTCTGCAGCAGAAGTACTCCCTCACAACGCTGCCGTCAGTGGAGGATGTTTTGTTTTGCTCCAATATCCTTCCAGTCCTTAGTGTTAGCCTGACTCGTTTGCGTGTTGCTGTGCTGTAAATGTATTGAAGAGTTTTCTTGCTTGGGTCTAAGTTACATTATTATCAGACTGGCACTGGCTGGATACTTGAAGCACGCCATGGTTCTCATTCACTCAGCACGTAAACACGTTTCATTGGCTCATTCTGCCAAGTGTGTTTAATGTGTTAGTGAGGTGTGTTGAGTGTAAAGCCGGGCTTGCGTGTTCAACAAAGGTAGCTCTCTTTTAAAGCAGCTGTATCGCCATGGTAACTTACCACAGGCTACACCGATGTCCAGGCTTTCAGCTTAAAATCGGCTATGAAAGCGCCACTGTTTCATTGTTTAACTTATTCGGAGATGGTGTCACCATTTATTGAGAACCTACAGACCCCCTTGAGGGGACATGAAGAAAAAAAAAGGAAAAAAAAGAGCATTTCCTGATGATATCCATCTATAAGCGAGGGAATACCCTAGATATGCGCACTTTTTGAGCAGAGCGTCACAAATAAAATGTAATGAAATCCACTCCTGATCCAAATCTTAAGACCTGTTGAAAAATGTCTAGAATGATCATTTTGCACATTTGGATCTTAATGAGGTTTTAAGTAGAGCTACAATATGCAAAAACAAGAAGGGGGGTGAGACAAAAAGCACTTTGAAAAAGTCATTTATTGAAAACAAACTGAAATACAGTCAAACCTGTCTTAGCGGCCACCTTTATAGAACGGCCACTGAAAAATCCCCCGCCACAAATTTACATGTTATAGACCCTGTGTATAGCAGTCACCTGTCCAACACGGCCAGCGGCCACCCATTTTGTCTCCCTTGGTCAATATCTGACTGCATATAGCGGCCAAATTACCGACTCAAGTAGAAGCTTCATGCACGAAAAAGTTTTGTTTTTCAATCAATGAAGCCATCGTGTGTAGACTTTAATTACTGAGTCCTAGCTCAGTCACAATCATTCACAAGATCCACACAAACTGTCAGTTGTTCACATAAAAAAGCCGTCTTCTTTTGAGCTTGCTATTTCCTGGTCAAACATGTAACTTTAAGAGCATTTGCACCAAAACATTACCGCAAAGTAGGCTGGGAACAGGACATGCTCCCAGCGACAATACAATACAATACTGCCTGCACGCTAAAACCATGCTAGCATATGTTTTTAAAAAGCAGCGGGAGCAAAACTGAGTTCGGTTGTACTTAATTGAAGTATTTTAGAATGTACTCACGTTATTTTTGATCATCCTCATCCACAAATCCATCAAAGTCCTCATCTTCTGTATTCTACACAAAAAAAGCCGTCTTCTTTGCCGTTTGCTTAACTTGTCAGTGTTATTCAGCTCCGAAGCAAAGAAGGAAACTTCTGTTGCTTCTGCCAACTTTATTTATTGAACGCGGCCACCAGAGAGCACACAGAACACACACACACACACACGTCTCGTCTCGTCTCTCCTTCCTGCTTGCCCACAAGCCAAAGGTTAAACAAGCCCCACTACATAGCTGTCCAGGCAATGCCTGTAACAAGTGACACCGTTTATTTCCTGGTGTGAGACAATGTGCACAATGTGTGTCAATACTGTAATGCCGCTTGTTGTGGGGAAGGAGAGACTCACGTCGCCGATGCACTTTAATGGCTTTATTAACAGCGGAGAACACTGCAGGACTTTACATCCACGCCAACATAAGCACACTTCCCAACTCTCTCCAAACTCACAGCTAGCACTGAGCCTAGCTCTCCTGCTCGGGACGGCCACCGTCACTTCCCGTCACTTCCTGATGAACTAAAGCTGTAATGACACTCTGCCGTATAAAATGTAACATATTAAAAACAAGCGTAAGACATTACTAGCACAGCTGTGTTCTGTGGGTCGTGGATAATAACAAGCCTAGTAGTGCTGTACAACTTTTATCCGCAGTCCCACAGTGCCCTCTACTGGTCAACATTATTATTTTTTTCTCCCTTTTTTTTCCCTCTACTGGTCAACATTCAAACTGGACGCCAACCTGTCTATAGAGGCCACCTGTCTATAGCGGCCACTTTTGCAGACTCCCTCTAGTGGCCGCTATAGACAGGTTTGACTGTAGTTTGTTTATCAGCTGATCAAAAGTTTAAGACCATCGCTCAAAAAAGAACCAAAAAGTCTCCAAAGCAGAACCAAAAATGTTGTCAGTAGGACTCAGTAATGAGGAGCTCCACCGTTCTTGTTCATCACTTCCAAGATGGCTTTGGGCATGCATGATGCGAGTGTTTCCAGAAGGCTAGTGGGAACATTGCTCCAAGTGGTGACTGTCTGGAACTGATGGCCATTTTTAGAAACTTCACTTGCCATCCATCCCCAAATGTTCTCTATGATATTTAAATGAGGGGAACATGCAGGATGGTCCAAAAGAGTGATGTTATTCTCCCTGAAGAAGTCCTTGGTCAAGCCAGCATTGTGAACTGCAGCGTTGTCCTGTTGAAGAACCCAGCTGGTACCACACAGACGAGGGCCCTCGGTCATGAGGGATGTCCGCCCCAACATCTGCATCCGTTTGACGACCCCGCACCACCTGAAGCTCCGGTGTTCCACTGAATGAAAAAGCACCCCAGATCATGATGGCTCCCCCTCCACTGTGCCGGGTAGAAAACATCTCAGGTGGGATCTCCTTGTCATGCCAGTAACGTTGGAAGCTATCTGGACCGTCAAGGTTACATTTTATCTCATCAGAGAATAATTTTTCCACCTTTCAATGTCCCATGTTTGATGCTCCCTGGCAAAGTCTAAACGAGCACTTTTGTGGCGTTGAAGGAGACGAGGCCTTTGAATTCCTTTTTTGTTTTTGAAAGCCTTTTCCCGCAGATGGCGTCTGATGGTTATTGCGCTGCAGTTGGCACCAGTAAGGACCTTCATCTGGGTGGAAGACCGCCCTGTGTCTGGATGGACAGCCAATGGGATCCTCCGGCTCAGCGCAGGTGTGATGTTTTTGGGTCTACCACTTGACTTTTTTGTTCCATAATGCTCAGGATCTTTCCAAAACTTAGAATGACTGATTTCCTGCTCCCAACCTCAGCAGCCATGGCACGCTGCGAGAGGCCTTGCTTATGCAGCTCCACAATCCCACCACGTTGAAAAAGAGAAAGCTTCTTAGCTTTACCATCAGGAGGGCATGACAGTGGGAATGATGACACTACATCAACATTTGGAGCACATTTGGGCTTTTATAGCCTGTGGTCTTAAACTTTTGATCAGCTGATAAACAGCCTATTTCAGATTTTTTGTTTAAATGACAAGTTCCAAATGTTTTTTGTCTCACTCTCCCTTCTTGTTTTTGCGTATTGTAGCTCTTCTTAAAACCTCATTAAGATCCAAATGTGCAAAATGCTAATTCTAGCAATTTTTCAACTGGTCTTAAGATTTTCATCAGGTCTGTATTAATTACGCCAACGTTAGCAGATGAATTGGTCACATCAGTCCTTGTTGAATACTCAATGAATACTTGAATACTTTTATATTACATTTGCTGGAGGGATAAGCAATGTGAGGCATCAATCAACTGCAAGAAAACACGTCCTTATTTTAGCAAAAAGGAAAAAGTTGCCACAAAACATGTCAACGCTGCCACCCAGTGGTCATCACGAGGTACAGCAAGCCTCGAGAACACTGATGCAACGCAGTTGACCTAGTACTTATTTGTTCTACATAATGAGTATAATGAATGCTTTGACTTTAAAATGGCGGTGAATGAAGGGATCAGTGTTGTATGTACAGGGCGAGTGAGTCTTTAGTAGTAGACTTGCATGCTCATCACTGACTCTAACCCAGGGGTGGGCAAACTTTTTGACTCATGGCCGCACTGAGTTAACAAAATTGGCCGGGGGGCCAGACTATATATTTGACACATGCACTCTATTTTCTGCTTATAATTATATAATTATAATGTAAGTCCAGTTGAACTTACAGTATACTGTAGTGTCATACAATCTGTTATATACATATGTGCTTGTGTCCCTTTTTTTCAGGAGCGCTTTAAATATCAAACCATATCAAATAATAAAATTACATTTTATAGTTTTTTTTTTTACTGAATAAGACACCCGGAATGTTCTTGAATAAAGGATGTGATATACAATATGAACTATGAATGCTAAAACATTGACTGTTAAAGAGCATGTGAATGTCCCTCCGTTTTTACTTCCCAGACAGTGCAGTGGGTAGGTTAAGTTGTGTGACACAATTTCTTTACTTGTGTTTGCTTGGCACTGTGGGTGAGGTAGTTGTCTGGATCGCTGCATGTGAAAAGCTACTTCAACCATCAATAGGTTGTCTCAGATTAACTCTGACTACTAGCAAGTCATGTTGCCAGCTTGTACTGTATGTTAAAGGTTTAATTACTTTGGAAGCAACTGGCGGGCCAGATTCAAATGCTTGGCGGGCCGCATGTGGCCCCCAGGCTGTAGTTTGCCCACCCCTGCTAAAGTAAAATAATATGACATCAAACGCCCCCTTTTACGTGAACGCGCACTAGCACAAAGCAGAGAACCGGACTTGACCCAGTAAGTTGATAACCAGCGTTGAAGTACCGTTTAATTCTGTTACTTCTGGATAATTTAGGTTTTGTTGAGCCGTATCTTGAGCACAAAGCCTGGGTTGGTTGAGTCAGGATACCCCCTACGAGTGACGTCACCATGTTTCCCATCAGGCAACCTTAATAACTGAAGTGATTACGCCACCATGATGGTGGTGTAAAAGCCATTTCTCCTCTGTAGCCTCTCTTCCCTCCTCTTTGGACTGTGTTGCTATCTGACAGGTCGTCAATGATCACACAATTGAAAAGGTGTTTGCATTGTATGGAAAAATAAGAGCAATATATTTGGTTACAGTGCTGGACTCTACATCCACAAGGCCACACCCCTCTAGAAAGTGAAAGTTAAGTTTGTGTGAGAGAGTTACGAGAACACACCTTTTGTGTGTCTGCTTCTTCCAGTTTTTTTCCTGTCATATTTAAGTGTTGCACAACTCGATTGTGCTATGTGAGTTTGTGCCAAGAAGGCCTGCTATTCGAGTGACCATGCAATGAGCTATTTGAGTGAATTTGAAGGTGTAATGACAATAACGAGTACTGTGTGTGGACTGTAGTGAGCCTTTCTGACCACAAGGTCCAGGGCCAAATTTTTGTCCTAGTCCGCCACTGTCGACAAACAAACAAAAACAAAATTCAACAGACTTCAATGTACTGCAAATTTGATGTGACAATACGCTTGATTCATTGCTGCTCCATGAAGACCCGTCAGCTGCTCCCAAATGCTGCTGCTTGAGTGCAGACTAAAACTAGAAGAGGCCTTTTTTTCTCCTGTATCCCAAAGCAACCAAGCACATTCACTTGTCGAGGTTGAGGCAAGGACTCTGTTTCATCTGTTTTTCATCCAGTTTGTCAGGGATGAAAGTGTAAACATCCATAACGCGTTTCTCCGTCTCTCCACTGTAGTTGGTGCTCGTACTTCCAATATCATCATCTGTTAATGACGATTATTTTGCCAAAAATAGACCTGTGTTTTCATGCTTCCTTGTCCTTGCACTTTTTACAACTTCCAACTTCCTTTATACCAATCCCAAAGAAGAAAAGTTGGAGCAGAACTCACATGGCAACATGTTTAATTATCTTACTTTCTTTCCACAACAAGTTAAACACACTCAGAGATAAGCTGAATTTTATGAACAATGACTGGTGTCCAAAGTGCATATTGTACAAAATGAAATTAGTTGATTATGTAAGATATAAAATACTATTTAGCTTTGTCAGCTATACCACAAAGCTGAGATGCGGATGTTTTGTTCAGCTAGCTTAGCATGTTGGCATCTTTCATGTGTAAACCTGCCTTAGCTGGAAAAAGTTTGGACTTGAAATGAAATGTTCATTGACGTGATTGGATAATCATCCATGGTGGCTGACAATGAAGCATCCATCATGTGGATGAAGTCGTCTGAAAGCCAGACAGTCCTGCGGCGTGGTTTACTGCGGTGGCGTCACCAATACACTTGTGTTTCTTAACCTGCTTCCGGTAAGCAAATCTTTTATCACACACATTGCAACTGAACGGTTTCTCTCCGGTGTGCGTTCTCATGTGTATCCTCATGTCCTCCTTCCGGGAGAAGTTCTTCATGCACACGGAGCAGGGAAAACGTTTCTCCCCAGTGTGTGTTCGCATGTGTCTCACCATGTCTCCCTTTAGAGAGAACCTCTTAGCGCACACTGAACAAGAAAATGGTTTCTCCCCGGTGTGTGTTCTTCTGTGGGTTTCCAATTCTGTTTTGGTAATGAATCGTTTGGCACAAAAGGAGCAAGCGAAGTGTTTCCCTGCGGTGTGTCGTCTCATGTGCGTCATCAGGGATTTCTCCGAAGGGAATCTTTTGGAACAAGTCGAACAGTTGAAGGGTTTCTCTTCCATGTGAGTGACCACGTGTATCTTCATGTCTGACTTTCTGGCAAATCTTTTAGAACAAACTGTGCAAGCAAAGGGTTTCTCTCCAGTGTGCGTTCTCATGTGTCTTTTCAGATCCCCTTTGTGGACAAACGTTCTCTCACATTCGGAACATTCCACCCGCTCGCTGTCAGCGTGATGTCCTATATCACCTCTGGAGTCCTTCTTGCTTGCCAAAGGGTGTTTGGCGTTGTCGCTGGGATCGGTCTCAGGAGAGCGAGACAGCGTGTTGTCCGCATCTGACAGTGGAGCAAAGTTGCTCGTTGTTTGTGATCCTCCACCAGCTTCTGCTGTCACGTGTCCAGTTGGAGGCTCCGCCCCTCTGTTGTCCTGAAGCCGTGAGGACTGAGCTTCCTCCTCTTCATTCTTCACAGGCACACCAGTCAATGTGAACTTGGAGACGTCAGCCTCCTCCAGCCCTTCAAGCTGCTCCCACACTTCCTCTTCTTTAATTTGGGGGCGCTGTGGCTCCTGCAGCCTCACACTGGAGCTCCACACCTGCTGCTCAGAGAAAGCCTCATCTTCGCTTCCCACCAACACCTGCTGGATGTCCCCAGTGCACTTGTGTCTTTTAAGCAGGCCCTTACTAATGAAGCTTTTGTCACACAAGTTGCAGTTGAAAGGTTTCTCCCCAGTGTGTCTCCTCATGTGGACGACCATGTCTCCCTTGTTTAAGAACCCTTTGGAACACACCGAACACGTAAAGGGTCTGTCCCCAGTGTGGATCGCCACGTGTCTTTCCATTTCTGCTTTTGTAGCAAACCTTTTAGCGCAAAATGGGCAATGAAAAGGTTTCTCTGTGGAGTGTCTTATCATGTGTTTCACCAGATAGATCCTCAATGGGAATCTTTTAGCACAAATTAAACATTTAAAAGGTTTCTCGTTGGTGTGTAATGCCATGTGAACCTTCATGTTTGACCTGGTAGGAAATCTTTTGGCGCAAACGGAACAGCTGAAAGGTTTCTCCCCAGTGTGTGTCCTCAGGTGACGAGTCAAACCGCCCTTGCGGACAAATGTCTTCCCACACTGGGAGCACGTAAAGCGTTTGCGGCCCGTCTCGCCTTCAGAGTCCTTTGGAGGTTCTTTGTCGCTGTGGTCCGTCTCAGAAGAGCGTGACACGATGTCGTCCACGTCTGACAGCGGGGCCAAGTTGCCGCCGCCCTGCGAGCCTCTGTCTGCTTCTGTTGTCATGTAGCTTTCCATCTCTGCTTTTGTGGCAAATATTTTAGCACAAAGCGAGGAAGCTGAAGGTTTCTCTGCAACGTGTCGTCTCGCGTGTATGCTCAAATATTTCTGGACCGGGAAGCTTTTAGCGCAGATGGAACATTTAAAGGGATGCTCGCTGGTGTGTGTCGCCATGTGTAACTTCATGTCTGACTTCCTGCTAAATTTTTTGGTGCAAACGGAGCATGAGAAAGGTTTCTCTCCGGTGTGCGTTCTCATGTGTACTGTCAAATGACCCTTATGACTGAATGTTTTCCCACATTCACAGCACTTCACCTGTTTGTTCGCATCGCCTTTAGAGTCCTTGTTACTCTCCAAGGGTTCTTTAGTGGCGAGACTGTCATGTGTTTGTGATCCTCCAGCTTCTGCTGTCACGTGTCCAGTTGGAGGCTCCACCCCTCTGTTGCCCTGAAGCTGTGAGGACTGAGCTTCCTCCTCTTCATTCTTCACAGATACCCCAGTCAATGCGAACTTGGTGACATCAGCCTCCCGCACTTCCTCCTCTTCTTCTTTAATGTGGGGGGGCTTCTCCACCGACACCTGCTGGATGTCTGCAGGACAACAAGAGAGAGAGAGAGAGAGAAAGATACTTTATTAATCTCCAAGAGAAATGCACTACACTCAAAGGAAATGTGATTAAATGAGAAGGCTTCATTGTAATACGCTTTCACCATAAATAACAATTTTATTTTGCGTCCACAGTGGATGCCAATCACACAAGTATTAATTTTATTTCCACTGGTGGACCTGAAGGAGGTTCTAAGTAGAGATTCAAAAATCAAAAAGAAGAAATGGGAGTGACACAGAAAAGCAATTTATTACAGAGAAGCATTCAATTGAAATCGGCTGTTGATGAAAAGTTGAAGATCACAGCCTTTAAAAGACAAAGTTGGTAATTGAATGTGATTTAGTGTCATGTATTCACACTGTCATCATCTCTTGATGGCAAAGGCAAAAATGCTTTCTCTCTTTGATTGTTGAGCTGCGTAAGTGAGGCCTCTCTCTCGCAGCGCGCCATTGCTGCTGAGGTGGGACGCAGTAAGACAGTCACTTCTGAAAAACATCCTGAGGCTCATGGAACAAAAAAGTCAAGTGGTAGACCCACAAAATGAGGGATCCCATTGGCTGTCCGTCAAGACACGGGACCATCCTTGGCCCAAATGAAGGCTGTTACTGGTGCCAAGTGCAGACTCGAGTCCAGAGAAGAAGCAACATCTTCAAAGGCCTGGTCTCCTTCAAGGTTTGGAATTAGCAGGAGAGCACCAAACATGGGAGATTGAAAGGTGGAAGAAAGTTTTATTCTCCCTTGACGGTCCTGATGGCTTCCAACGTTACTGGCATGACAAAGAGATCCCACCTAAGATGGTTTCTACCATCATGATCCTTCAATGGAACAATGGAGCTTCGGGTCATGCAGGGCCGTCAAACGGCAGCGGCTATGTGGTTGAAGGCCCTGGTCTGTGTGGTAATGACTTAGCTTTTTCAACAGGACAACGCTGCACTTCACAAAGAGGAATAAGCTCACTCTTTTGGACCGTCCTGCATGTCCCCCTCATCTAAACCCAATGGAGAACATTTGGAGATGGATTTACAAAAATAGACATGAGTTCTAGACAGTGAAGCCATCTTCAGCACCTGGAGCAACATTGCCACTAGCCTCCTGGAAACACTGCCATCAAGCATGAACAAGAATGATTATTTGCAATAAATCGCTTTTTAGTCTCCCTCATTTATTTCCCTTCTCATGGCGACAGCAGTTCATTCACATTGTGTCCGTTTCCACAAGACTCCACATTTAACAGTATTTTTATTGGCCAATTCTGTTAGAAAATGATCCTGGATTGCAGCAGTAGAGAAACACTTGCCCTGTATTTTCATTTGAGGTCCCTCCTGGATTTTATTAGACTCATGAAAGGAATCATCCAATCAAATGTATTAATTTCATCGTTGCAGCTCTATTCCAATGTAAGTCGCTGTGACATTTTGGGGAAGGGAGGTTTTGAAAAAAGCACAAGACCTTGTCAATGAATAATAATGCTAAAGGTGCAATAAATAAGAAATAGATGTTTGACTCATTAAAGCTGGAATTGGTCTGTATCAGGTCAGTAAAGTGTAAATTCGACTGATTCCGTAACATGACCATAATGTGCTTTTTTAGGACAAGACAAACTTGATTTTATAAATATCGCTGTTATAACCTTCTTCTTACATATTATTTCATAATTCTTTGATTCCAGGATGTTGGGATTATGAGCTCAGGTAACCGCTGGTAACTCAGCCAGTACCACTTTTGTACAGCAGGTGGCGTACTGCACCACGGATGGTGAAATGGGGGCTTCACGTCCTGGTGGGCCAAATCACAAAACAGGTGTGTAAATATGGTTGTAAACCAGGCAGGCTGAAGACAACCAATCAGAAAATAGATTACGTAATGGACTACAAAAGCTGTATGAACCAAAAATAGGGCCAAATTGTGGACTTTTACGCTCAAGGTGTAATGGTAGGGGCGTGTTGGCAAAACATTCCAGGTAGTGAAATGAACGGAAGCCTCAAAGCTCGTGTCACACTTCCTGAATCACCTGCTTTGGAGCACGTGTCGTTCATGCACGTCACGTGACTGATTACGCACGCGTTATAGTCACGCGCGTATTTAAATGGACTGATGGCTGTCGTTGCTTGGCCGGGTTATTTTGGCGCTAACTTGTTTTACAATAACCACCTTGTCATGACAGTACTGGGCAGTAATGGCGACCTGTGCTTCACTCCTTGCTTTGACTTCACTCTTCCACCAGATGTCGCTAATGTTGCTTTTCACTGAAGCACCAAAGCTCCCAAATCTCTGTAAACGTTGTGGATGTTGGAAATACAGTAAACAATAACCAGTGTCAATGTCAACGTTATGCATGTTCCAAATAAAGTCAACCATAACCAATCTGTTCCCATACAATTTGAAAGAAAGCCTCAAAGCTTCATGAGGCTCCACCCCATCTCTACAAAATGCGTACAGTGGTGCCCCAGTTAGCACCTTTTTCATTTAACATCCAAAGTCTTGTCTTGCGTTTGCCCGCTTGGTTAGTGTTAGCTGGGCAGGATGTAGTGGAAGTGCTCATCAACAATAAAGAATAACAACATAATCAAGTGAGCTAACATTGCCAAGGGAGTGACAGTGTTGACTAAACACAGAGCACAAACCATGGAAGGTGTTCAAAAGTTGTTGCTGTTGTGGATCAACGGCTCACGGGAGCTAGCCGGACTAACTTGTTGTCAGTGCGAGGCTGCTGGCTCTAACACGGAAAACGCCTCAACGAGTGAGTCTGTTGACGAAGTTAAAGCAAGCAGAGGCTGCTTCCAAAACGTATCATCTCCTCTTATCCCCCACCCTCTTTGCAAAAACAGCTACAAGTCATGTTAAATGTTCACTTGTCCATTCATTTGGAATTTGTATTTATTTTTGCATCATTTTTGGGTGTCTGGAGCAAATGACTTGGATTTACATTATCTGCTTTATCTTGGGTTTGAGTTTTGGTTTCAGTCAGACCTACTGGAACGGACTAATTACGCTAAGCAAGGCACCACCTTAGTTTGGGTGGCTACCTGTCTAGCCATGCCCATTATAACAAGTGTAAACATTTATGTCCCGTGAGGGCAAATCAGTTACAGCGGAACCTCCGTTAGCATACGCACCAGCTATGTCTTTCTCAGTTTACAAGTAAAATTCAGGCATAAATGTTGCCTCGGTCGTGCATTTTCCAATTAGCATACAATACGGCGCAAGACCTGTCGTGTTATTAATACACTGCATGAGCCCAAATGTGTTCACAGTGTATTCTTATCACCAAACGTCCCTGTTAGCTTGTTAGCATGGAATGGGAAGTCATTGTTCCCCAGTTCCGTGGCCCATCTATGATGTCATCAGCGCTTGACTGTGTAGTTCTTTGCTAACTAACAGCTCAACCACAAGCCTCTGCTTTTCTTATTGATCACGGCTGGAAAAAAAAAGCCACCATGGAAGCAAAGACAGTTGCAAGTGGCAGCATTTTCAGAAGATGGTGAGAAACACGAGTGAGGTCACGAAATATCTCAGAGCGAAGCACTGCTCGTCATCACCGTCTTTGTCGACTATCATGTCTTCAGTGAAGGTAAAAGTCAACTTAAATGCTCATTTGTCCCTTTCTTTCATCATTTAGATACATTTCCAACTGTTTTATGCATATAAAAATATCATTGTACAACTCAAGTGTACAAGTGTTTTGTGTTTATGTTTTTGACCGTCTAGAAGGGATGAACTGACTGGCATGATCTCTTATGGGAAAACTGGACTGGGTTAGAGTATGTTTGGCTTTGAGGAAGGGATCGATGATGCTAATGGAGGTTTATGGGATTTACTTGTTTTTGCTGGATAACTCACCCTTTTCTTTGTAATAAACTGCTAGACCCTACTTGACTGGGCTCTACGTCTCATTTTGCCTTATTGGACTGTGTGCTTTTTTTGGGACTTGGGCTCTGGCAGCCTGGTGACTCCATCCAGCTCATCCTCTCCGGAGGAGCTTGAATTCTTCCTAAAGGTCCTTTAAAGGGTCCCTGACATGACAGATCAACTTTGCTTAAATATTGGATGTAATTATGTTCTCCATTGTTCCATTTTTGAAAGCCATGAGCAAAAATGATATTTATAGTTGATGGCGCCAGCCATGAGGACGTAGCTTTCAGCTCAGCCTCATTTCCAGAAGTGACGTCATCGGGGTGGCACCTCTCAGCTAAAGCAGAGTAAACAAACGCTTCTCCAGGTTGATGGTGGACTTGGTTCAGTATATTTTTCATCCAAATAGTAGTCATGACAAAATGTCGTATTGCTGCTGGATGTTCATAGTATCCCAGTGATACTGTAAGTTTTTCTTTTCCAAAAGAGGAAGCTTTACGACAACAATGGATCAAGCAAGTGTCGAGAAAGAGATAGATGGACGCCCACTTCGAGTTCTGTTCTTTGCAGTGACCATTTCACTGATAACTGCTATGAACAAACACCTTTACAAGAAGCATTTGGCTTGAAATTATGCTATAAACGCCTTTTGTAAAAGGATATTCTGCCGGTGCACAGGAAAAAGAAACACGCCAACAAAGAAAAACTACAGTGCCTATCATAAGTATTCACCCCCTAAGACATTGCTTACTCTCTTGTTCCAACTTTGACGTAGTACAGTGCCTATCATAAATATTCACCCCCTTTGATGGTTTACCCTTTTGTTGCTTTCATAAATCAATCATGGTCAGTAAAATTTATCTTTTTTAATAAAAAAAAAATATTGGAAAAAAAAACTCTTTAATGTCAAAGTGAAAACAGATTTCTATAAAGTAATGTTAATGAAAGAAAATTATATAAATGAAAATAATTGTTTGCATAATTATTCACCCCCTTTTTAATTTAATAATCTAATTCAATAGAGTTCCATCAAATTGTTGCCAATAGTCTCACAATTAGTGAAATGAAGATCACCTGAGTGGTGTGGGTGTGTTTCAAGTGACTGAGTTGTAAAACACCTGTATCTGAAGGGTCCAGAGAGTGGTTGATCAGTATTCCTGGCTACCATTACACCATGAAGACAGAAGAACACTCTAAGCAACTCAGGGAAAGGGTTATTGAGAAGTACAATTCAGGGGATGGTTACAAAAACATTTCCAAGGCACTGAACATCTGTAACTTGAAGGCTGTTCCAAGACCCCACTTTGGAAAGGCCGACCACATCTCCATATTCCTTTATCCAACCTACAGACAACTCCTAAAGCAAGCTCCCTCTGTAAGTACAGCAGTTAAAGTGTGGAATGACAAAACTGATCAAGTACTTCAGGACTGCTTTGGCTGCACAAACTGGGATGTATTTAGAACTGCAGCGGGGAGGGAAGATTGTACTGTTGATTTGGATGAATATGCTTCTAGTAGTAGTAGTAGTAGTAGTAGTACTTTATTAATCCCACAGCAGGGAAATTCACCTGTTACAGCAGCAAGCAAGTAGCTGATGTGCTTGCTGACATATTTAACCTGTCGCTTGCACAAGCATCTGTACCGACCTGCTTTAAGTCCACCACCATAGTGCCCGTACCCAAGAAGAGCAACGTGACCTGCTTGAATGACTATCGCCCTATAGCACTCACTCCTATTGTAATGAAGTGCTTTGAAAGAAGAGTCATGACCCCATATCAAAAAGAACATCCCGGCCACTGTGGACCCTCTAGAGTTTGCATATCGCCAGAACCAGTCCACTGATGATGCAGTCAACACTGCCATCCTAACTTTCTCACAGGCAGGCCCCAGTCAGTCAGAGTCCACAATCGCACATCCAGCTCAAGAATTGTGAGCACTGGGACCCCACAGGGGTGTGTGCTGAGTCCGCTCCTCTACACGCTCTTCACCTATGATTGCGTGGCCTCCCAGAACAACACCAGCCATCGGCCTGATCACTGGTGGTGTTGAAACATCATACAGAAGAGAGGTGGCGGACCTCATAGCTTGGTGTCGTGATAACAATCTCCTTCTCAATACAGATAAGACTAAAGAAATGATCATTGACCCAAGAACAAGGGAAAAGGAGCCGCATAGACCCCTGTTTATTGATGAGACTGAGGTGGAGAGGGTGAAAACCTTTAAGTTCCTTGGCACACACATCAGCGAGGACCTCACCTGGTCTCACAACACCCAACAAATCATGAAGAAGTCCCAAAGGAGACTGTACTTCCTGAGAAGACTGAGGAAATTTGGCATGTCCACCACAATCCTGAGTTGCTTCTACAGATGCACTATGGAAAGGGTCCTTACCGCCTCCATCACTGTTTGGTACGGTAACTGTACAACACGTGATAGGAAGGCACTCCAGCGGGTGATCAAGACCTTACAGAACATTGTTGGGGCAGCCCTCCCCTCACTGTAAGACATTTATAAAACTAGAGTCCTACGAAGAACACACAACCTCATCAAGGACAGCACACATCCACAACACTCATTATTCACACTCCTACCGTCAGGCAGACGCTACAGGAGTTTGAAGTCCAGGACCACAAGGCTGGCGAACAGCTTTTACCCACAGGCCATCAGGCTTCTCAACGAAGCAATCACACACGCCGCACGCAACACACGCACACACTCATAGCACTTTATTTATTTGTTTATTTATTTATTTATCTGTATTATTTATCTGTATTAATGTCTCTTCTGTTGTTGTTGCTTAATTTATTGGTATTTATGTTTCTGATGTTCTTATTCTTTTTCTTCTGTTTTTCTTTCTTTCTTTTTTGGGAGAATCAACAGAATAAGAATTTCATTGCATAGCAGAACCACCTGTTTTACTGTGCATATGACAATAAAACTCTTGAATCTTGAATCCCTCGGAGTTCAGTGAAATCAATTGTTAAGAAATGGAAGGAATATGGCTCCTGTGTGAATCTGCCTAGATCAGGCCGCCCTCGTAGACTGAGTGACCGTGCAAGTAGGAGACTAGTGAGAGAAGCCACCAAGACCCCTACAACTACTCTGAAGGAGTTCCAAGCTTCAGCTGCTGAGATGCATGGAGCAACTGCTGCCCGGGTTCTTCAAAGTCACTTCAAAGTCAAAGCTTTATGGGAGAGTGGCAATGAGAAAGCCACTGTTGAAGAAAAGTCATAATAAAGGCACGTGGAAGACTCCATGGTGAAGTGGAAGAAGATTCTTTGGTCTGATGAGACCAAAATTGAGCTTTTTGGCCATCAGACAAGACGTCATGTTTGGCGGAAACCAAACACTGCACATCACCAAAAACACACCATCCCCACTGTGAAGCATGGTGGTGGCAGCATCATGCTGTGGGGATGTTTCTCAGCAACTGGACCTGGAAGGCTTGTAAAGATAGAGGGTAGAATGAATGCTGCAAAATACACTGAAATCCTGGGGGGACAATCTTTTTCATTCTGCAAGAGAACTACGTCTTGGGAGAAGACTTATTTTCCAGCAAGACAATGATCCAAAACATACTGCAAAAGCTACACAGGAATGGTTAAAAAGAACCAGGTAAATGTTCTGGAGTGGCCGAGTCAAAGCCCAGACCTCAATCCCATAGAGAATTTGTGGCTGGATTTGAAAAGGGCTGTTCATGCCCGATACCCGCACAACCTGACAGAGCTTGAGCAGTTTTGCAAAGAAGAATGGAGCAAAACTGCAGTGGGCAGATGTGCAATACTGATTGAGACCATCCACACAGACTCACTGCTGTGATTGCAGCCAAAGGTGCATCTACTAAATACTGACTTGAAGGGGGTGAATCATTATGCAAACAATTATTTTCATTTATATAATTTTCTTTCATTAACATTACTTTATAAAAATCTGTTTTCACTTTGAAATTAAAGAGTTTTTTCCAATATTTTTTCTGTTAAAAAAGCTAAAATTTATTGACCATGACTGATTTATGAAAGCAATAAAAGGGTAAACCATCAAAGGGGGTGAATATTTATGATAGGCACTGTACTACGTCAAAGTTGGCACAAGAGAGTAAGCAATGTCTTGTTTACATAATGTCTTCTCAACACTATTCCACGATAGCGACAAGGCTGCAAAGCATTACATGTGTTATATAAACATATTTTCACAGCCATATGTTCAGGGGGGGGCTTATGGTGAACATTTATCATGAGCGTGAGGCCACATATACAGTACAAATAAAAGAGGCTATAAAGACCATTTTACACTCATTAAAGGGATAGTTGGGATCAAGTTGTATGACATCCCCATCAGCAGTGTAGTGCGACAATGGTGACTTACCCCCCACTTCGTCACGTGAGCCGTGTTCTGGTCGCATTTCGGAGATGAGGAAAGTAGTTCTGGTTAGTTGGTGGGACCACTTAAGTGAAGAGTTGTGCTTCACATAACAGTATGCATTCAAAAGAGTAATGCATTTGCATCACAACGATGCCTCCTCCAAAAAAATCAGACCTCACAATTGCTCAGCGTTACTTTCTTCCCCGTCGTATCCCTGCGCGGCCATTGTTGAGTATGTGTTCCACAGTGCTTACATGCGCGGGTGAAACGCGACGGTCCCAAACCGACATTTCAGTTTAACGCTTTCTAATCAACATAAAATTGCCATGTTGGTCATTTCGTTTTTAACTCTCCTTTTTAGGAAAATCTAATGTGATTTTTTTCATTCTAGTTGTGTGTTTTCAGTTGTGTTGTTCCAATAAATAACCTTACAACCTTACTTTCACTTGTTTCAAAACGATACAAATATTTACAGAAAAAAGAGTTTTGAGTGGGATAATCTTACAGTACATTAACCGAAATCAAGGTTAGTGGTTCAATTCATTGTGATTTGGATTTTTGCCCCATATAGCACCATGAACTAGAAATGTCATTTTTGCTCATTTACTGTTCACTTTCAAAAATGGAACAATATAGAACATAATTACAAACTATATATAATATTTTTAATGACGAATCACCTCAGGGCCCCTTTAATTTGGCCTGAAAGTTGTATTTTGCTTGGATTAAATTCCATACTGGTCCCATCCAAGGACGTTTTAGTGATGCGATTGTGTGATGGTGTCCCTCTCCTCCTTCAGCAGCCTACACAAGACCACTATGACACAGTAATACTAATACACGAGGAATTACATGGTTTTCAGCACGGGCTTTGTGTAAACACGCTGTTCTGCTTTGCTATCTGCTGTTTAAAGCTGAAACAACGTCGAGTGTGAAAAGACCCACCTTGGCTTTTGAGAACATTGTCCAGCAGTTTGCGTTGTCGCTCGTTCTCCTCTTTGGTTCGGGAAAGTTCCTCGTCGTACTCTTCTATGGTTCTTTCAAATACAACTAATATCTCTTCCACTGCAGCATTTAGTCGCTGCCTCACCAACGTTTTCAGCTTTTGGATTTTGCACATTTTCACACAATTAAAAATCACGTTAGCTGTCTGCTAGCCGTGTGATGCTAACAGGCAGCAGCCTAGCTCTGTTGTCACATAAACTAAGCTAAGCTACTTGACACGGAGGTGTTCTTACTTTGTGGGCTTTCGTTAAGCTTATAAATGTGTCGAGGATGAAAGACAAACAGCAATGAATGCACCGACATCAGCTTTATAAACAGACATCGCTCAGGCGTTCTGCTCAACAATGGCTTGCTAACTTCCTTTTTCCGTCCTCGGTGGCCGATTTACGGCAGTAACACAATTCATCACATTGCATCTTCCGGACGTTCCTCCCCCAAAATATCATTTCTAATATCACTACTTAGCATAATAATCGTTTCACTCCCATTATATTTCCTTTTAATGATATCACCAAATCTGACATCCTTGTCAACGTTTGCATTTGTGAATAAGATTTTTTTTTATTATACTGTCAATGTAATTAAACTTTTGCGAAATAAATGTTCTCAAAACTACAAGGTGTTTATTATTAATTTCTTCCAAAAGGTCAAATGAAAACAGTAACACACAAAAACTCAATCCATTTTCCCCATAAGAAATCACATAATTCATTCGTTCCAGACCCAAAATATCAACAAAAATACATTTGATAGAGAATAGTTGTCGATGCAGAAAACAATGTGAAATCTATCTAAATGAGGATTGAGGTGAATACATGAACTTGCTGAGGAACAAGGTGATGAGTTGTTGACGTTAAAGACTGGTTGCTTCGAGCTGCATGCTTGTTCACTTCAACTTCAGCAGTAGGTAGAATCATTTTCCGTTATGTGTTTCCCTTAATCCCTTCTTCTTCTTCTTCTTCTTTTAGTTTAATGGCGGTTTGCAACCATGACTTAAAAAGGTGCATACCGCCACCTACTGTACCAGAGTATGTAACATGGGCCATAAACAGTATTTTACGTTATATTAACTTAGATAATGAGGAGACTACTTATGCTACTACTAATAATAATCTTAAAACCTTAATCCCTTCCCCTGCAACCTGTGTTAACTAAGAACCATTCCGTCACAATCCTCTTGTAATCGACGCTACCGTGTTTCTCGCCCTCTTTATCAGAGTTCTGCCACTTCTCACTTTCTTTGGCAGCCGTATTTCATTTTAAAAAGAACAGGTCTGTCCCTGATGATCAGAAATAGACAGCTTGTGCTTGAACGCCTCACCGGCCATCAGCGCACTGTGCTTATGGGGTTAGGGTTATAACCCTAACCCCTAACCCCTAGGAGGACAGGTACGGAGTTGTTCATTGTTCTGTGTGTGTTTTAGGAACAAATAAACCACACACAAAAGGAGATGAATAAATGCAATTCAAATAATAAAGTAAAATAATAGATAAAGAATAAAGAAAAATAAACCATGTTACCGGAAGCACGTTTCATTCTTCCAGCAGACAGTCACCAGCGCGTGGAGCCTCCGTTTGACCACTGGTTTGTTGACCGTATGATAACTGACACATATTGTTAGCAATCATTTTTTTTAAAAACCCAGTCTTATAAAAAACAGGGCATACATACAAAACATTTAATAAAGGGACAAACCTGTCATCCTGTCAACTTTTCCCCAAAAATACAATTAAAAAGAATCAGGGTGGAGGAAAGCCTTATGTCATTATTCCAGTGAGAAGACATTTTTCCCTCCATACATCCATTTTCTATACCGCTTCTCCTCTTTGGGGTTGCGGGGGTATGCTGGAGCCAAATGTTTATTTGTCAAATCAAAAAGGTTGCATGTGAGCACTGGTGTCAACGTGATATTTTACCCTAATTCAAATCATAACACGAACGTAATTGCTATGCCTGTGTGAAGGTGTAAAACCAAAGTGTAGATAGTGAAGAACGCAGACCACAGGCCATGAAAACAAACATTTGTTAAAGCGAAGCGCATCCGCCTTTCAAGTATTTACTCTAGTAGTTCCAAAGCTCCCACGTGAAATGCGCTCGACGGCGGGGAAAACCACAACTCCCACAATCCACGGTGGTTAGTAAAACAGAACGCGCAGGACCACAGCTAAACTATAATCTGATGAGTCCCCAGGAGCGGATTTAGAGTCCCACCCGTTTTGAAGCACCCACGATTTTTTTTGCAACAAGAAAAGCTAATAAAATGATGAACCATCCTGGATTCCAGTCACCCAGTCCCAGTGAAGGTACATGTATGTCTAAACCGGTACACGTTGTCATTCGCCTTCACCAAGGGCCTGAGCCTGTGTATCCAGGGAAGCACTGAGGATGTAATTAGGGCCCACGGAGAAGTGAAGGCCGTGTATGATGTTCTGGATGAGTTGAGGCAGCAGGAAACTGTGGAGTACGCCAAGATCTTCCATGCAACTGAAGAGATGGCTGAGATTGGTGGAACACAGATGAGCATCCCGAGGCGATGTGGTCGACAAAGCAGGGGCAACAACATGCCAGGGGAGTCACCAGAGGTCTATTACAGGCGCACTGTATTTGTGCCCTTCATGGATGACCTTCTGCAGCAGTTGAAGGATTGTTTCAGTGATGGCACCAGAAGGGCACTGACTGGCTTCAAGCTCCTTCCATCAAATGTCGCCAACCTGACTGATCAAGACGTTGCTGATCTCCAGCAGCGGTATGGGCCAGATCTACCGTCCCCAGACACAATGCAGACAGAGGTCAGTCTCTGGAGAAAGAAGTGGGAGGCTGACATTCTTTCCAAACCGGACACCCCCTTGAAGCTCTTGCTCAGGCAAATCGGCTGATTTACCCCAACACACATATGATCCTGTTCCTGATGCTGATCATCCCTGTGACCAGTGCAGGCGTGGAGTGTGCCAACTCGCGCTGAAGCAGGTGAAAAGTGTCATGAGGTCATCAATGGGCCAGGACAGACTCAATGGCCTGATTCTGATGTATGTCCATGGGGACATGCGTCTGAATTATGGGCGCGTGGTGGACGCATATGCCAGAATGCAACCGAGACGCATGCTATTCCTGAACCAAAAGTCAGGCTGATAATTTACATTGGACATTGAACGTGTGCTGTACATGGCTATTCAGGTGGAGGTGCAAAATAAAGGTTCTGGCATCATCACTATAAGGAAAACTGTTGTCTATTCTCAATGAAAATTAACCAGAAAAGCAATCCCCAGTGACATAAAATTATACTCAAATCCTCGGAATTTACAGCTGCTTCAAATTGGAAAATATTTCAGGAAATTGAGCTAAAATGGGTTTCTCCAAGTACCGGTAATTTTATAAATAGAATGTTTTGGCTTAAACAAAATATTCCAAGGATAAAAATAACAACAAACTCTTGAAATTAAGGACATAAAATTGGCCTCAGATATCACCAGATTGCAGGTAATGAGGTCTAATTAAAAAAAAAAAATTCTGGGGGAGGGCCCACAGACCCCTGCTCCATTTCCAGCGCCTCAGCCTACGGCCTCGGCCACCCCCCCACGTTCAAAAAAGCTAGATCCGCCCCTGGTCCCAAATATTAAATGCAACGTTAGAGAAGTACCCAACACATTACAAATCGCAGTAGTTAGAAGTGTATGAAAAGGTATGACATAACTTTCATAAAACCGTGTATTATGCGTATACATGTGCGTTTTCCAAATGTTGTGACCGGCGTTGCGTTTCAAGGCAGTCGGATTTATGTAAAACAATTTGTCAAGACGTTGGGTTATAATGAACAATTGCTAGGTTGTCCAGTGGGAAAGACAGATGTGTTTCTGTGTGACAATGTCCTTGTCGTGTCGTTCACGGTGAGTGGGTTATTTATTTGCATATACAAGTCACCCTGGGATCAAGCAATCATTTGACCAAAATGACTACACTGGTCGATACTGTCGGTACTTATTCCCTTACAATTACTTCAGATGCACTTTCAACACCAAGCAACGTGTGGACAAACTTGAAGAATAAACAGTTCCAATTTCACTACGCGTTCTACTACGTGAGCAAAAACACTGCTTTTATGCAATACAAAGTTGTCTGGATCACGTCAAAAAGAACTTTTATTTATTTGTAACATTGCAGTTACCTCTTGAGATACAGCTTTGAAGTGTTGTTGTCGCGCAAATACAAAAATGCTTCTTATTTTCTCCACGGCAGGCGATACACGGCGAATTGTGCCATTTGTTGGTGAATCCTGAACGCAGCTAACCGAACTCTGTAGCCAATCGGAAGCGTCCTCAACACGGCTATCTTCGGTTTACGACTGATGATGGTGCGCCCGAGGTGGGCGTTAATTATTATTTACACACTAATATGAGGACGGAAGTTTACGAATTGGTGTGTTTCACTTTGCGTTGTAACGCCGAACGATGAGAACGTTAGCATCAAACATTTCCTCGTCAACTCTACTCGACACATTCTGTCAATTGTCTGACATCGCGCGCCAACGTGAAACACAAAACAAACGCACCCGGCGCAAGTGCTTTAGGTCCTGACTCTGACCAATCAGCTGTGCCCGGTGACGCAAGTGACATACTCCCGCCAATTCCGACCGAGTAGCGCGAGATAGGCGGCGGGGAAGCGGATGCTCTCTGTAGTGAAACAAATGACCAATACATGTCGGTTGTTTAAGCAACAAACATTTTCATTGCTATTATTTCCACGACTTGTGTGCCGCTATATCCAAACTCCATCTGCCGGAAAGAAGTAGTAAGAATGTTGGCGGCAGAAACACCATCAGTGGAGGGACATTTGGCTGCATCTACACACCGAAGACGAGGTAATGCTAACGTGACGTCGAGCTAGCTAGCCTCGTGTTTGTTATAAATGCTGTGTCTAAACTCATATTTTGTATTAGAAATTGAGTGGGTTTGCATTTCCCACGATCGTCGGTTTGTAAACAGTGAATGTGTGCTTTGTATGTGCAGCAAAACTTAGGTGCTAGCTTGTTACGCGGTTAACAATATGGCTGCCGAGTAAACAGTGGCGTTTCTCTTCCGTCGCGCAATGTACAACGCAACTTGTTGTGTCCCTCTCGCCGTGAAAAGGTGTCCAAAGGACCGGGAGACACAGCAGGGAGCCGACGCCGAAGTCGGCTTCCGATTGTGTACTTAAGGGGAAATTTAAGGTGGAATTGACGTAATGGGCAATGCGAGTGTTTGTCCCGAAGGTCTGTTTTTTTGTGACACTTTTTAATGTAAAAACATTTTAGGTAACACACTGCCTTACTTGACACTCACTATTTCTGAAAATGCAATAAAGGCACTTTTTGACGTTTTTTTTAGCACCTGGTCCACTTTGAAAACCACTAGGCTCAGACTTCTCAAATCTTGACTGGATTAATCTGCAGAGCCCAAAGGTTCATAAAAACACAGTTTGTCATTTGTAAAACCTTTATTCTATTTGTGACTAAAATAAAAGTACATTTTCAAACTCTAGTCGCGGTCTACTTTGAAATCCACTAGGTTTAGACTTGTCAAATCTGGAATGGATGAATGTACAAACCCTGGGGGTTCACAAAACACAGTTTGTGATTTGAGAAGCCTTTATTCTATTTGTGAAAACGCAATAAATGTACATTTCTATATGTTTTTAAACTCTATTCCATATTAGGCCTGGTCCACTTTGAAGACCACTAGTTTTAGACTTCTCAAATCTGGACTGGATTAATCTACACACCCCAAAGTTTGTGATTTGTGAAGCCATCACAGAGAAATTTACCTTTTTTTGTATTTTCACAAATAGAATAAAGGTTTAGAAAAAAAAGTAGTGGGAGTCAGGCAAAGGTAATGGCTCACCTAAAATGTTTTCAATCCAGAAGTGTAAAAAAGCAATCAGTGGACAAACAGTTGCACTGCATGCCATCTTAAATGGAACGGTAAGATAACTTCAGCGTGGTAAACTTGATTGGCTTTGCTAGGATTGCTATAAGCCAACAGTGGCAGACTTGTACCAACTTGAATGATGACAGTGATATCAAGTCCTTATGAAATAATAATAATGTACAGTCAGTCTGTGCAACATGTTGGGTTCCGTGGCCGCTGTCATTTCAAATGTATTATAAATACGTTGTGTGTGTGTATGTACTGTATATACTGTATGTACACTGCTCAAAAAAATTAAAGGAACACTTTGAAAACACATCAGATCTAAACTGGGGGGGAAATGATCTTGAATATCTTTCCTGATAATAAGTAGATGGTGTATTAGTAACAAAATGATGCTACATAATTTGATAGAAATGAAAATGATCACCCTAGAGAGGGGGGAAATCAAAGACACCCCAAAAATGAAAGTGAAAAAATGATGCAGCACACTGGTCCATTTTGCTCAAATGTCATTGTAGCAACTCAAAATGATTCTCAGTAGTTTGTGTGGCCCCCACGTGCTTGTACGCATGCCTGACAACGTCGGGGCATGCTCCTAATGAGACTACGGATGGTGTCTGTAGTGTCCTGGGGGATCTCCTCCCAGATCTGGACCAGGGCATCACTGAGGTACCTGGACGCATGGAAGAGATTCCAGGAGACAGGTAGTTACTCCAGGAGAGCTGGACAGGGCCGTGGAAGGTCCTTCAACCCTCAGCAGGATTGATATCTGCTCCTTTGTGCAAGGAGGAACAGGATGAGCACTGCCAGAGCCCTACAAAATGACCTCCAGCAGACCACTGGTGTGAATGTTTCTGACCAAACAATCAGAAACAGGCTCCATGAGGGTGGCATGAGGGCCCGACGTCCTGTAGTGGGCCTGTGCTCACTGCCCAGCACCGTAGAGCTCGATTGGCATTTGCCATAGATCACCAGAATTGGCAACTACACCACTGATGCCCTGTGCTCTTCACTGATGAGAGCAAGTTCAACCTGAGCACATGCGACAGACGTGAAAGGGTCTGGAGATGCCGTGGAGAACGTTATGCTGCCTGCAACATCATTCAGCATGACCGGTTTGGTGGTGGGTCAGTGATGGTCTGGGGAGGCATATCCCTGGAAGGACGCACAGACCTCTACAGGTTAGATAATGGCACCCTGACTGCTATTAGGTATCGGGATGAAATCCTTGGACCCATAGTCAGAACCTACGCTGGTGCAGTGGGACCCGGGTTCCTCCTGGTCCACGACAATGCCCAACCTCATGTGGCTAGTGTATGCAGGTAGTTCCTGGAGGATGAAGGAATTGATACCATTGACTGGCCCCCACGTTCACCTGACCTAAACCCAATAGAACACATCTGGGACATTATGTTTATGTCCATCCGACGCCGCCAGGTTGCTCCTCAGACTGTCCAGGAGCTCACTGATGCCCTGGTCCAGATCTGGGAGGAGATCCCCCAGGATGTTGTCAGGCATGCGTACAAGCACGTGGGGGCCACACAAACTACTGAGAATCATTTTGAGTTGCTACAATGACATTTTGGCAAAATGGACCAGTCTGCTGCATAATTTTTTCACTTTCATTTTTGGGGTGTCTTTGATTTCCCCCCCTCTATAGGGTGACCATTTTCATTTCTATCAAATTATGTAGCATCATTTTGTTACTAATACATCACCCACTTATTATCAGGAAAGATATTCAAGATCATTTTCCCCCCAGTTTAGATCTGATGTGTTTTCAAAGTGTTCCTTTAATTTTTTTGAGCAGTGTACATACAGTATATACAGTACATACACACACACAACGTATTTATAATACATTTGAAATGACAGCGGCCACGGGACCCAATCTGATGTGTTTTCAAAGTGTTCCTTTAATTTGTTTGAGCAGTATATATATCTCAAGGTGCAGGGCCATCTGCTTACGCTTTGAAGTGTGTGTGTGTGTGTGTGTGTGTGTATGTATGTATGTGTATATATATATATATATCTATCCATGGCCCCCACACTGGAGAAGTGGCTCCAGCAGATACCTGGAGAAACATCACACACACACACACACACACACACACACACACACATTTAATGACATTGAGAATATAATTAGACTCCTCATTGTCTGTCTTATTAGAAATGGAAAAAATTATCAATCTAAACCCACAACACAATGGCTCACTCATTCATATATTCATGCACGCAATAAAAACATGTATGCTTGGCATCATGAATCCCTTCCAGATGTTCTGACTCCACCCCAATCCATTTTTCCCATCATGTCAATTCAGTTCATCCCTTCAAGAAATACCAAAATGTTCACACAAAGCTCTTTGTAATAGTTTTACAATTCAATTTTTCAAACAGAAACCAATTCTGAATGCCCATAAATGATTAATCAAATGACTAAAAGAACATTTAACATCACTTTTACCTTCAATCAAGATGTGATTGTTGCCCAAGACCGTGTGGTGGTTTGCTATGAGATATTTCCTGTGTTTCTCACCTTTATCCAAAATGCTGCCACTTGCAACTTTCTTGGCCTCCATTTTACCCGTTTTCTTTCACCTTGTATTTGCTCCCAAGTGCTGATACTATTGTATGTGGGATGCATAAAAGGTAAGATTTGATGACCTTATTGGGTGCTAATGTGTATATTTGTTCTCTGAAAAACAAAGTCCAGGCTGGTAATGGTGGGTGGTGGCTCTGTAATCGTTTAGCGCTTTTAATTTTGATGCTGTTCTGGTCTGAGTCATTTTCAAGGTGAAGTCAAAAATAGACCAATGAAGATATTTCACATGTTGCACTGAGCTATCGTAGCTGTTTGTTTATGGACTAATTATTGATTGAATATGGAATGATGTGCTCATGTCAGTGACTGCTGTGTTTTGCAGGTATGGATTGCAAAGCAAGCAACAATGCCAACAAGAAACTCATCCAAGGTAAAGTACAGCAGATGCACTGCATTCATTCAACATGGGCATTAACAGCTGTGGCTGTAGGCAACTGTCACAAGTTGGCAGTATCATGACTGGTCAGCATCCAGCAGCTTTACCTAGCCCTTCATGCGCTTTAAAGTGATGTGTGTTGCACCCACCATACTGTTTATAGTCAACTCATCATCCTATTCATGCTGACTCAGCTCTTTGCTCCTTATTTATATTACAACATTGGTTCTGCTGCTGCTATGTTGCACAATATACTCGTTGATAAATTGATTAACTTGTAACTAAGCCTGGGCGATAAACTGAAAATTTACAGTTACTGAAATTTACCACGATAACTGACGTCATTTTGCCATGTCGGTAATTTCGGCGTTTTATTAAAAAAAGCTAATTAAAGCCTATTTTTTTGACTGTGTGTGCTGGTATGCTGTGTTCATTCCCCTTTAAGACGAGGTACAGCGTGTGTAGTCACGTGACTCCACCCATCCAGCATGAAAAAGGAGGGAACGGCTGATGGCTACAAGCCTCCTACAACCTTTCCTGGTTCACATGGGCAACTCGTGTTGACATCTCAGCCATACAATCTGCACTCGCTGACGAAGCTAACTAGCTATGTCTTCAGTTGGGTGCTGGAGCACTGCGGGAAAGATGACCGCTCTCTGTGACGTACTATACTGCTTTCCCAATCATGCGCTACACGTTTTGTTGTGTTTGTATGCATCGTAACGCCGCTCCGAATGACACACAAACTCAACTTGAAATTTATGGACTTTTAAAGCCTTTAAAAAAACAAAACATGTACATCATGGCCAATGATGCAAAATTGCCAATTCACAAATAAAGAGCAAGATAATAAAAACATGATAAAAGCGTCTCTATAGGAAACGATGATGAGTTTGCTGTTGGTAGCAGTTTTTAAGGATTCCATGCTTTATTTGATGTCACTAATAGATGGTCACATGGCTACAAAACATGTGAAATTCTCTTTTCGTTGTGTAAGTGATCATTTTGATGACAGTTATTGATCCAGTTTCTAAAGCCAACATGGCACACACATATAGGCAATAACATGACAATGGAATGTCTGGAATTGAATAGAATTGTTAAAAATGAGAAAGTCACTACATTTTTAAATGCTATTATTATTATTATTATTATTGTAACATCTGAGCTGACATGGTTGTGGTAGGTTGGCTTGATATCAATGTGGTTGTTTTTGTGCAGTGTGATAAGTGGCCATTAGTAATGTAAGTGCATGAGATGTGATGTGGATGTATGTGTAGCTTAGTACAAGTGCGTACAGGATGTAGTATGCCAGGGTGTGTATCATACATTCATATTTGTGGACCGCAGTTCCAGGGACATTTATTTTGGCTTCCACAAAGATGATGTTGAGCAAAAGAACACCAAATGTAAAGTGAGTATGAAAACCGGCGTAACCACCCAAAGCACATTGTGGAAATGCAGCGTTGTTGCTGCTTTTTGAAGGTTTTTTTCGGGAGGCTTTATAGGCGGAGTTGGTGCATCCCATTACGTGCATTATAGTTCATTGAAAGTAACGTGTGCCAGTTGGTCAATAAACCAACAAAAAGCAGTTCATTTGCATTTCCTGCAGTTATTTTCAGATGGCAAAAATATATAGTGGTCGGGGACTTATCGTGCATTTATCGTTATCAAGGTAAAACTGCCCAATTTATCGTGATATTGATTTGAGGTATCGCCCAGCTTTACTTGTAACTATAACATAAAAAGTACAAGGATAGTATCCAATTATTGAATACATTGTAATATTTCACTTTGTGTGTAGTGAATTTACAGAGTAGCAATTTTTCACTTTGAAGTAGTGAAATAAATAAGCTTATTCATAGACATGCTGTTTTTAGCTGCTTTAGGGAGTTTTTAGCAAGTATTTAAGTGCACTGAATGCATGAACGTACGTGAAAAGAGTGTGAGGATGCACATGACATGCTACTCCCTTTGGATCGCCATTCATCACGTTTCTACTTGTACTTGTGCTAATATTTTTCTTTGGACGTCATGACTTCCCTGTGATGGTGATGATGATGATGATGTAATTGCTCAGCCTGATGTTGGTGCTGCAGCTAGCATGCTGGACTCCATTAAGATCTTAACACAACACATTCACACACTATTTATTTCTTCTTTTCACCATTTGATTCATTTGTAAGGAAAAACATACAGCGATCCCACCCTTATGACACTTCATCGGTGGAAAGTCACGCCGTGAACTTGGATTCCATATTTATAAATGAAATATTTTGGTAGTAAGAACATACAAAACCCGTTAACCATCATCTAAATGAACTTTTTAACATGATTAGAGTCCTCTAGACATGAAATAACTCCCCAAAGTCACCTTTACACTCCTATTGCCCAATATAGTAGACATAATAAGAAACATAGGACATAAGGCTTTGTCTGTGTTTATGCGCTCACCTTGTTCATTCTGTTTAAATCCCAAATATTCCCACACTGCTGATGTTGCGTTCGCCTTAGAAACTACCACTTCTGTGCCGTGATTCATGTTAGTGTATGCTGTCTCAAGGCTAACTAGTAGCCCCGCCTCCGCAAAGCAGGTGGAGCGCACACACACACACACACACACACACACACACACACACTCACACACTCTTACATGTCAATTTATAGAGTGCTCGTAATTATCAACCTGTTTTTTTTTCTTGTTGGATATATGGATATATCCTTACTCTAGACATGAAATAACACTCCTCTTACCCAGTGTAGTAGACATCACAGGAAATAAGACATATTAGACATAAATAAGGCGTAACAGACTCCCATGTTAGCATTTTCTGTACAGTACTTCCTGCGGAGGTTGTGTCATCAGTGCAACATTACTGACACCTAGTGGTCAGTGTAGAACACTACATATCATCACAAAATGTTTGAATGTGTCTACCGAATGCCTTATCTTTGTTTGACTTCATTTATCCATTTGTATGCTTGAACATGCTTCATTTAGGCCAAGACTAGCTAACATGTTCCTAAACATGCATCTTTTTGACTAACGAGGCTGCAGTCAACCATTAAACAGCACTAATTTAGTGATGAAAAGCAGTGCTAGAAATGCAAAGTACAAAGTGGTGAGGATGACTGTATTACCTGCATTGTATGAATGAACAAGTGTTAATCCATTAGCGATGATTGTCTGGCTGTTATTGATATGTGTGGTGCCATAATGACTTCTCATGTCGTTTCCATTGCGCATCCTCTTAGCGTGTTAGCTAATTAAAGGCCAGCTATAACTGGAGCATTGAAGTATTGCTATATAGTATAGTTGTAGTAAATGTGTATTTGTTGTTGTGCATGCAGCTCGCCTCCCTTTCAAGCGCCTGAACCCTGAACCCAAAGAGAACGCGCTGCCCAAGCGTCCTCGTGCATACGCCTGTCCTGAACCACAAGTCTCTGACTGGGAGAACGACGAGTCCTCTCCTCTCAACGTGCGCAGTCGACCCTCCTTGGTCAACGGCCGAGGCCCCCTTGATTGTTTCCTAAATCGCGGTGCCCCCACAGCTTCTGATGACATCATAGATCTGACGGAAGACACCTCGTCGCCCGTCAAGATGTCAGATGCTCCTGCCGCACGCGACCGCACGTTGAAAGACAAAGCAAGTCGGGACACGACCGCGTCCTCCAGGAAGCTGAGTGGTGCGGACCGTCCCGCTGACATGCACATGCTAGACCGGTCACACGTCCCGGCCCACAAAGGCGAAGCCAAAGAGCCGGAGGACGAAGGCGGCTCCCCGCTTGACACGACGCAGGACTCGGACAGCGAGCTGGAGGAGCTGAATACGTCGGAGAATGTTTCCAGTTTGGGGAACAAGTCATCCAGCAGTTCCACGCACGACAGCTCACCAGAGGGGAGCAAAACCACCATGCCCACGGTACGTACCCACACTACTACACTTTCCTTGGATTACTCTATGAATGATATACTGTACATTATATTTCACTTCATTCACCTCTGCAGACCTAAAACATGACCAGTACACTTCAACACCTGCATATGCATGCATGCATACATACATGCATACATACATGCATACATGCAACATTTTATTATTAAGGGAGAAGAAAAATCCAAACTCCATGGCCCTGTCTGTGAAAGTGATTGCTCCCCCGTTTGCACTTGGACTTGAATAAAAATCCTAATTCCAATATTTGTTATTCTGAACCAGTGTCACTTTGGTTATTGTGTGAGTATTGAAGAAAAACCCAGAGAAATAACCTGAAATACTGTCAAGCTGACATCATGTGTCAATGCAGACGTCCGCTCATTTGCATGTGTGGAATACGCTGTTTACCTTTAATGCGGTGTAATGTTTTGTGGGAGTTTGGTCAAAGTACATATTTTGGGTGCTCCGGAATGTGTTTGGTGCACAATGAGGTGTGATACTGTACTTAGGGAATCATGGCAGCTGAAACCTCAGTTTCAGCGTTTTGTATTATTTTGTTTCGTTGTCTTTGTCACAAACTTTCATGTCTCAAAATGACGATGCACAAATGGACGGTGTTTTATGCATAGCAGGCACCAAGGAAGTATTCCACACTGCTTATTCAATATGTTTGCAGTATATTGCACATGCTATGTCTTCAAATCACTGTAGTCTGTGTGTGATGACCCTGGAAGTCTCATTGGCTGCTAGCACTTCCATTGTGTTCGCTTGCTTGGTACTCCTCACCACACTAGCTAGCACCGACACACACACATGCACGTCAGTTTATCACAGCTGGAAAACTTATTCACTTAGTTTTTATTTATTGTGCAGTTAATGGATTTATTGATTATGGTGACAGTATGCATAAATAATACATTCTTTTATGCTGTTTGTTAGCAGTGTCCCAATGAAACTTTTTCCACTTCCGATACGATAGCGATATTACAGCTTTGAGAATAGGCCGATACTGATAGGACTAGGTCTGCAGCTATCGGGTACTTTAGTAATTGAATATTCTACTGACCTTTTGTTCGATTAATCGAGTAATTGGAAGAAATATATTTTTGCTTGGCTCATGTGCAGTTATAAATACACGAGAGAAAACATTTGACTAAATCATGAACGACCAATTGGTTTAATGTTTTAGATATTGAAGCGTTTTATTTCTCGTGCATAGGAACCAAGTGTATTTTCTTGGGTCTGATGGACTACGTGATGATGCTTTTGGGGATGAATTTTTCCACCCCAGACTGTAACTATTTACTGGAAAGGTGGAGAAATAATTAGTTGACTAAGACCAAGTGACCTATTACATTTATAAATTCTAAACGTAGACAGGCTGACTAGAAATAAAAAGTCAAATGAAGACTGTAGTGGAAGACATTGTCTGCAGCTACTGATGAGTGAGCTCAAATGGTTTTTATTTTCCATCACAGCGCTGTGTTTTTGCAGATGAAATAAAACCAGTATGAAGCCACATTACCATGGTAATAAACTGCCACACATGCGACAGTAGTCATAATTAAGAGAAAGCTAATGGCTAATGTTTGTTTTAGGGATGACCGATAATATTAGCCCACCGATATTGGCCTAAAAATGTAATATGGGTCAATATCGGTATCGGTATGGGGATTTGTCCCTATAATGAAAGCCGATAATAAACATAATGACTAAGATGAAAGACTAGGGGCTCTCGTATTTCCTGGCACTCAAATGACCTCATCAAACCGCCTCTCAAGCGTGTAAACAGCCGTGGGTGGCTAGCAGCAAGCTAGCTCGCTACTTCAGTTCCATCCATCCATTTCTATGCTGCTTATGCTGACTCGTAGGAATGCTACAATTCCTGGAAGTAAGCGACTGTAAAATCTGACAATTTGTGGTGTGGCGTGGAAACCAGTACAGCGTGCTGGGCATCCAGGAAAATGATGACACTTGATGTTCTTCTTGATGACTTTCTGATGATGAAATCATGTAAAAGGCTACTCTGTTGGCTTTTAAAACAAATGTGACAGCCTAAGCCTAATGGTAAGTACAAGCTAGTGTTGTTTACGAGCTAGTTGCTGATGCTCGTTCCATTAGCTTCACAACAGATACAGTATGTGTCCATTCCAGCTCAGCAGATACAGTATGTGTGTTACACATATTTGTCTCGGCTGATATCGGTATCAGAAATTGAGAGTTGGACAATATCGGCAACAAAGACAATATCGGGCATCCCTTGTTATGTTAATTAGGGACATTAAACAAATTGTCACAGGTTACCTTGTCTTGGATCTTCCTCTCATTCGAGAGGAGATGATGCCACATATAAGATGTGCTGTTGTGGTACAACAGGTACATGTTTAGCCATGTTTTGTTTGGGGACTTTGTTTTCCTTTGCTCCTTTCTCTCACCTTTTCAGTCTTCCCCCGCCATCCGCTTCCTTCTTTGTCCTTTGCGTGGGTGACGTAAGCGATTCCTCGAGGCAGACTATTATGTAGTGTGGAATGTTTGAAAAGGCTTGAGCAAGTGATATTACTCACAACAATAGTAAGCGAGAGGATGAGAAAATACTAATATTTACTTTAATCTGTACACGTGTTGTATAGTTTTATGTAAGCTCCTATTTTTCCATATTCTGTTTTTTTCCCCATTAGAATATTTTAGATTTTTTTCTTTTACACTTCTTTCACCAGCATAGAGCATGTGCTTTTAGTGACAGTGAGTAGAATGTTCATTAAGTCAATGCAAAACTCCTGACTTCTGCTGATCAATACGTCACTGGACAGTTTTCCCCGGTATTTCAAAAAAGGATGGAGCTTGGCTAACCTTTCTAATGAGATGGTATCATCTGCACACATTGCTACAAAATCCTCAACAAACTGTAATTCCCCTGCTTGTGGTCAAATCTCATCACTTCACTTTTTAATAGAAGCTATTTTTACTACACCTGTATTTTGGTAGCACAATTAGACAGGATGTGGCACTCAATTTTGAAGGCCAGAAGTGTGTTGTATGTGTCGAGTGCCTCTTGACTAGTGTCTATCTTTGGGACTCGAAGGAGAAATAGTGCCACACGTGGACAATCTCTCTCTCTTGGCTAGTAGTAGTAGTAGTAGTAGTAGTAGTAGTACTTTATTAATCCCACAGCAGGGAAATTCACCTGTTACAGCAGCAAGCAAGATACACAACTACGTTGTTAGCACGCTGCTGTGATCACGTGGGCTCTGCATGCTGGATAGAAATGCTGCCATGAAGTTTGCGATGGATTGCTTGTACGGGAGTGCTAATAATCTGGCATAATCTGCTAGCTAGGGAAATGTTGCTATGCTATGCTGTTGACTTGTGATGGAGCACAAAGGTCATTTTTTTGTGCAGCTTGATTTGAGAGGCTCTGTTTGAAAGATTGCAATTGAAGAAGTCACACTCACAGTCACACATTCAAGTTCCCAAACACTCCTCATGTTATTTGTCTTTCCTAGGAGCCAGCAACCACTCCTAAAATCCCTGCAGATCAGAAAAAGATCAGAAGACGCTCGTTAAAGGTGAGCAGAGTTACTTTTTCTTCTTAAATCATTCGTCCCGCGGCCCCAAGCTGGCCATGCTGTACTCAGCTGAGAATGAAAAGAACACTGAAAGGCCCCCTTTTTCCCCCCTGCAGAGTCCACAAGAGCAAGAAGAGAGGCTTCGGGTGCGGCAAGAGAGGGAGCGGCAGAAGGAAGAGGCTAAGGCTGCTAAAGAGAAAAAGAGGGAAGAGACCCGCAAGCTGAAAGAGGAGCGTGTGAAGGAGAAGCGTGAGAAGAAGGAGAAGGATGAGCAGGAGAGACGGGAGAAGAAGGAGAAGGAGGAAAGGGAAAAGGCAGAGAGGCTGAAAGCAAAAGAGGAGCAGCGCAAATCTAAGCTGGAGTGAGTCATGCACGTTCTCTCCAAACCTAATGCCCCCATGTCCTATTTTGGACCACTAAATGGCGCTGACACCTCCCCCAGGGCCAAGCTTGAGGAGAAGCGTAAGAAAGAGGAAGAGAAGCGAATGAAGGAGGAGGAGAAGCGCATGAAAGAAGAGAAAGACGTGAGTGTTAGCTGTGTTGCGTAACCTGCACTGCATATTTACTACCTGGAGTGTCAGCATTTTTGTTGGAAACATCTTTTCTTTGGATAAAAGCCACTTAATCATTGACATGATTATTAACATGTGCACGTTCCACCGCATGCCCTATCAATCCATTTTGCTACATTTCAATGGGATTGTTTTGGATGGAACACGGGTGTACCCATTTCTCACAGCGTACACATCAGTGGAGGGACAGGAAGTGTCTACTGTTTAAAAACGAATCAAAAGATCCAGTGCAGTCTTGGGCCAGCGTGAGTCATTGTAAGCGATGGTGCCAAAGAGAAGCCCGAGTTTGAAAAGCCTCTTCCATGATAAAGTCTCCTGTTGGGGAATACTTGGCCTTCTGGACCGTGATAAGTCCATTTCTGCAAAGTAGGATTCCTTATTTATAAATGCAAAATGTTGGTAGTTGGAGCATAGAAAAGCTGTTCACCACCTTCTAAATACACTTTAACATGATTAGAGCCTCAATTCACCTGTCGTTACCGTAACGTTACTGACACCTAGTGACTAGTGTAAAATACTACATATTACGTCTTCACAGACTTTTCTGCATGCCTAATTTGTATTTGACTTCATGTCGCTATTTGAATGTTTGAAAGTGCTTCATTTAGGCCAAGGGTATGTAAAGTTATCTTAAACATGCATACTTTTGGATCAATATAGGCCATATTCAACCACCAAACAGCCATCATTCATGAATGCATTTATCATCATAGTGAAGCCGCGGAATTGGAAGCGTGAAGTGACGAGGGATGACTAATGCACTTTCCTAAAAAGAAACCCTGTAACTTTTTTTTTTTTTTTTTTTTGGACAGACCATCTAGGATCACCCTTTTTCAAAAAATCATTAAAGCTGTTTTTTGTTGGTTATTAATGTAGTCATTTTGGGGTTTTGTTTTGCATGTTGCATTTTCTTACTGTACCCAAAATGAAGCAACAACGCCTTCATGTCTGCCAATGTGCTGTTTGTCTTTTAGCGTCTGAAAGCTGAGAAGGCAGAGATTACCAGGTTTTTACAGAAATCCAAAATCCAGCAGGCCCCAAAGGTGAGTAGAGCTGCATGTCTGCTTGCACGTTTGTTTGCAAGGCTCTTTCATACAGCTTCCGTGTCAGACTCTGGCGGCTGCCTGTGGGAAGTTTGCTCCATTCGAAATCAAAGACAACATGTGCATGGCACCACTGTGCCGGGTTCAGTGCGAGGAGTCAGCCCTGGAGGATCTGGACCGCTACTTGTCGTACCCCAGTGACAGCCCGTGCTCACTGAAGGACTGGGTCAAGCGGAAGCCTCGCCGGTCAGGCCCTACCAGACCCAGGCTGCCCAACCCGGTTAGGTGAGACACGCCGGTTATTGTTCTGTTAGTCCCAGAGACAATTGTGTGGGACTAACCATGTGGTGTTCTTCAGTGACTGTGTAGCCGTGGATGGGCCCAAAGGGGACGACGTGCCGGACCGCAAACAGTTTGGACCCATGAAGCTGCTTCTGTTTCACGAGAACTACCGACCAGCTTACTGGGGCACTTGGAGGAAGAAGAGTTCGCACATCACACCACGCTGCCCCCTCAGGCAAGACAAGGTGCGGACATTACAGACACCTTGCACCAAATAATCCTAACCACTACAAACCAGGAAGTGCTGCAAAACTTTTCAGACTAGAAGTCATCTACCCCTTACTTTTTCTTGGAGATATTATGAAACATATTCTGATAATATTCAACAATCGTCTGTCTTACATAGGCTACTCATTTCAAACTGAGAGGGTTTTAGTGGGTTAAGGTGTCTCCTGGCAGCTTTGTCTTCTGTTTGGTGGATTCATTTACTCTAGAACAAATAGTGACAAGATGTGGTGAAGTGTGATCTTTAAGCTCTTTTGCTGTGCTTTGATCTGCAACAACATGGAAATAATCAGTCTAATGCGACTCATGTTACACGTAAACCTAAAAGGACATAACGTACACAAGTCAATAAGGAAATGAATTGTTATTACTGAGCCAAATGGGCATATGAGCACATGCAGAGCAGCACGGAGCTAACATTATTAAAACCCACCTGTGTGCATTTCCACACAGCATTAAAGTCTGTGAGCAAGGATGAGGTGAAAGGGAGAATAGACAATCCAAGCCATACACTGAAGTCTTATCTGTGTCACACATGGTGTGTTCAAGGCCCGTCAAACAAAGTGAGGTCACTGTGTGACAATGATGCAGTACATAAGGAACACGTACATGTGGCAGCATAAACACACACACACAAAACCAAGAAGAACACATGCACGTAAGGTTTGATTTGATGTGATCTTTTTTTTACCAACAAGATGACCTCTTTTACAAGACATACCTGGGAACAATAAACATTTACAATAGCAGAACCGGAACACAAGCAGGATAATAATCACTGGAAGGCTTACACATTGTAAAACATGTATTTTATACTTAATCTGTGGTTTTTCCATGCCAATTCTGAGCTTTATTCTCTGCTGTCACCATCGGGTGTCACTGATTCCTGTGTGTGTGAAAGAGTACGTGGGAATATGCACCCTTTTCATTTTTCAAAATACCAAGCACACATCACCCTGCTCATGCAACGCATGTGCCTGGGGTATCAGGTGTGTTTGAGATGCCATCAGCTACATTCTAAATAATGTAAGCATGTGTTTGAGCGAGGCTGAATAGGTATCGCTAAATCTTAATGAACCCTAATAGTTCCCACACATTCATTTTGATGTGGCAACCGCTTTTGTGGGACACTAACTCTTATTGACCCCTTTTTTGGGGGCAGGATTTGTTGGACTATGAGGTGGACAGCGATGAAGAATGGGAGGAAGAAGAGCCCGGGGAGTCCCTCTCGCACAGTGAAGGGGTGAGTTAGCAGGAGTGGATATGTAAGATCAGGTAAAAAGTTGAAATAAGTATATAATAATAATAGTTAAGGATAAAAAAAGTAAAAATGCTGAAAGTAGGCTTCTGAAGGATAAAGCAATGCAACGGGATAGCCGCTTGGTTGTCAGCCTTCTGGGTGGATTAGAAGCCATAAAGTCCTTTGATGAATGGATTGTAGAGACATGCACCGGGTGTCGCAAGACTAGCAACCACTTGGCAGTCCGTCTCTTGGGCTGCCGGCCAAAGGATTGTCAGGCATGCTCCAGCTTGCCATAACTGAAGACCAGAATGTTTGTTACTAGCATTAGCAGCACGCAAGCTAGTCACCAGGAAAGACTTTCCAACACCAACAAAACATACGTACATTATAGCTTCTAATTGATCTTATTTATTATGTATTGTGTAAAACAGGAACATCAAATTAAAAGCACTAAATGAATACGCAGGCACCATCCACCAGTACTAGCCTGGACTTTACAGCACGCTTGGGAAGAAGGTATATGAATACTGTAAAAAGTACTGTAAGAGGGACACTTTTATGCAATTGGCTTCTCTATTTTAGAATGTAAGATTCATGTTTACATCAACAATTGTAGCTGTCTTTTTTTACACTGGATGGAATTGTATCGAATGGTTGTGTTTTTAAAATACCGTATCTGTTTTTTCAACAGTATCGTAACACATGTACCTCGATGCGTATCACAAACACATTACATTCCTAACTGAAAGGCAATACTACTTTCAGGAGGATGAGGAGGAAGGGGGTGAGGATGATGACGACGACGACGACGGCTTCTTTGTTCCTCATGGATACCTTTCGGATGACGAGGGGGCACTGGAAGAAGAGGTAGGGAACGAGCTACATGTTTTATTTGTAAAACGCTGCCCCCCTCCTATAAAGGACATGGCAGACTTTCAAACATTCTCTCGAGCTGTTAAAAACTGGCTCCTGGACAGTCAGTCCTGCTCTCACTAATACCAGACGGTAGTTGGCCAACAGGCGTTACCCTCGTGGGTACCTTCTGTTGGCAAAAGCCCTATTTCTAAAGCTTCACCTTAAAACAATAGTACCAGTTAGGTATGTGGCTGTCGGATGATACCCTGGTGGGTACCATCCGACAGCTGCTGCTCTTTATATACAGTAAGTAATGAAAGAGGTTTATTATCAGCATTCAACTTGTTTCAATGACTTTGCTGATAAATTGTTTTGAGTGTTTATTTCAGAAGTGCTTATATTTTACGATTTTATCCTGCACTAGCTTTTCAACGATTGTACCTTGTATTTATATCTGGTTTCTTGTATTTCACTTTATTGCATTTTTTGTACCTGGTATTTATATGTACTCTCTTGTATTAGTATTGCACTTTATTGTATTTTTGTATTGTGTTTTATGATGCGAGGACTGCAGATGGAAATTAGCTCTGAGCTAAATCTGGTGCAGACATCTTTTTAATGAAACTGCACACTGTCCTTAATAAACTAAACTAAAACTAAAAAAAACTCCTCACACACCTGTGCTGCTCTGCAGGATGGCGGCGACCTGGAAAAGCAGAAACTGCAACAGAAGCTGAAAGCGAGGGAGTGGGATGAGCTGATGTCCACCAAGAACAAGATGAGGGTGTTGCAGCCGCTGGTGCGGGGCTGCATCTGGGAGGGAGAGGCGCCTGCCTCCGACCTCCTGCAGTCGTACGCTGTGTGCGTCATTAAACCCTTACCCAAAGCGGCCACCAGCCCCAGCCCGCAGGAGCAGACTCTAAAATGGGCTGGAGAAGCACAGTGTAAGTGTGTGTGTGTGTGTGTGTGTGCTTATGTACAGTGTAACCATGGTGAGTGGCATTCATCTTTCCAGAAGGTCCAAATCTAACCGAAACAGTCGCTAACCAAATCCATTTTTCCCATAAGAAATAACGAAATAAAAAAAATAAAATAAATCCAATTCTACCATTCTAGAAAGCAAAAGTGTTAACACCAAACAGATTTTCATACTTGCTGATATAAATGATGATATAAACATTTACTGATATAAATGATGAATGAAAGGGATAAATGAATATTTAAGGTTACTTTTACTTTGAAGACGTGATGGTTGCCAAAGGCACCATGAGCCACCATGGAGGCAAACAAAGTTGCAGCACTTGAGCAAAGAAGGTGAGAAGCACTATTGAATGAGAGAAATAACAGGAAGATGGTGACCATGTGGTGTCTTTGGCAACAATCACGTTTTCAGTGAAGGTAAATGTAACCTTAAATGTTCATTTACTCCTTTTATTCATCATTTCTGTGCATGTACAATTGTTTCATGCATGGAAAACCAGCTTTGTAAAACATGTTTAAGTCATTTGCTGATGACATCATACATGAGCGACATTGCTGACTTCTGGTTGCCGTTTTGTTAGCTAACAGGATGCTAACAACGATGCTTTCTGATTAAAAATACACTCCTGATCCAAATGTTAAGAGCTGTTGAAAAATGTCAACGATGTCTATTTTGCACTGGTGGATCTTAAGGAGGTTCTAAGTAGAGATTCAAAATGCAAAAAGGAGAAATGGGAGTGAGACAAAAAAGCTATTTATTGCAAAGAAGCAAAACGTTGAAGACCACAGCCTTTAAAAGACAAAATGTTGGTGAAAATGTGGATTGAATGTGATTTAGTGTCAGGTATTCACGCTGTCATCATCTCCTGATGACAAAAGCAAAAAAGCTTTCTCTCTTTGATTGTTGAGCTGCATAAGCAAGGCTGAGGTGGGACGGGGGGGCATCCCTCATGGCTGAAGGCCCTGGTTTGTGTGGTAATGACTTGGCTTTTTCAACAGGACAACGCTGCACTTCACAAATTGAATAAGCTCACTCTTTTGGTCCTGCACATTTCACTTCTATTTTAGGCTTTTTGAAAGAAATGAGCTGATCAACAGCTCATCAACTCTATTTCACTTGAATGATTATTTGCAATAAATCGCTTTTTGTCTCACTTCCAGTTCTTCTTTTTGCTTTTTGAATCTCTAGTTAAAACCAACTACTAAAGATCCAACAGTGCAAAATGGACGTTCCTGACACACAAACTGAGGCAAAATTGTGGTGTAAATTTTCAATGTTAACCGAAAAAGACGCTAACCAAGGTTCCACTGTATTTTGGTGAACTTTTCTTCAGTGCTCAGGCAGCTGCTGCCACTGCTGCATGGCAACTTAAACAGCAGCAAAGTGATCATCGCCGAGTTTCAGGAGTTTTGGCGTCGGCAGACCTTGTCCTCCACATCACCTGCAGGACCGTCCAGCCTGGACAGATCAGCTGACGTGCCCACTCGGTAAAAGCAAGTCTTTAGTTCATACTACACTATCTGACTAAAATCAGTACAGACCTGACGTTTCACAAAGCATTTGATTCTATTAAGTGACAAAGCTATAGAGTCAGCTTTAGAATAGTCAGTATACAGCTTGTATAGCTCAACACAGACATAACACAAGTAGGGCTGTAGCAACACACTAATCTCACGATGTGATACATAATATTTACCTCATGATACCATATACCCGTAACTTCCAGTGTTTAAGCCCCACCCACTAAATTTAGAGAGAAACAGATTTGTGTGTGTGTATTGTGTATATATATATATATATATATATATATATATATATATATATATATATATATATATATATATATATATATATAATACACACATGTCCACATCATAAAATGGCATATTGTGGTGCACGGGTCTGAGAGGCCCAGATGCCTCTTATTTGACAGAAGCCAATTAGGAGCTATGAGAAAACTCCAAACAACCCATCAGACATTGCAGGAGGTCCGACTCACGGTGTCATCTTAGAACGCTAAAATCATCACACAGCAACTTAACACTCAAAAGGTAGGAAAGAAATATATAATACAAGTACCAATACGAGTTGAGAATAAAAAAAACATCAGGCACTGATGTCCATTGGCCCGGGCTTCCGAGAACGCTGCAATGATTCATTCACTGTGTCCACCAGAGGGAGCCTTCCTCTGAATGTCGGCCAGAGGGAGGAGTCGCTGCCTTCCTTTCAGGGTGTCTGCAGGGCCTAAAAAATCTAAAATCCAATACTTTGAATTACAGGCCCTTACAATGTCTACAATTCTCTTCAAATGTCTTAATTGGATTTGATTGATTGATTTCGAGCCATACATGATCACATGTCTGCACAAATTGCACCCACACTGGGCAGAGCAAATAAGAAAGAAAAAAACGCACATACATGCATGCCAGATGTACACAACAGTGGAATTACACACATAAAGAGAAAATAAATTGGCTTGGAAAGGAGTGGGAAGAAGACAGGCTTATTTACTCCCAGCCCCCATTCATACGTATAATGATATGGTTGCTACAGAAGTCAGATTGAATCATTCCTGTGTATTTACAAACATGTAGCACTGAAACCTGCCACACTGATACAATATAACATGTAAAAGTGCATTGATGTTACTTTTATTTCAAGCAAATGTATTAATAACTTCAGTCTCGCTTTTAAATGTTTGGTTTTTTTTTTTGCTGAAATGCAGCATGAATAGTTGCAGCGTAGGTGCACTCGTAATATATACAGTGAGGGTCATAAGTATTTGCACCCCCTGCGATTTTGCAAGTTCTCCCACTTAGAAAATAGGGAGAGATCTGAAATTGTCATCATGGATGCATTTCCACTCTTAGAGACATAAAAAAAAAAAAAAATCCGGAAATCACATTGTATGATTTTTTTTAATGATTTATTTGTAAATGACTATGGTTCATAAGTATTTGCACCCTTGAGAATCCGCAATAATTTTGACTCTCAAAGAGCTCTGTCCACCGTAAAAAAGTCCACCTTTACCCCACGAGTAACCACCCACCTACCACCCCTTTGAGCTCACTAATGTCACCTGTGCACCCCCCAGTCAGTCATAATCCAACTGCTACCATGGGCAAGACAAGAGAGCTTTCCAAAGACACCAGAGACAAAATAGTAGAGCTCCACAAAGCTGGAAAAGGCTATGGAACAATTGGAAAGCAGCTTGGTGAGGATAAAGCAACAGTTGCTGCAATT